>NC_069722.1:13578263-13610763 GCF_027358585.1 Pangasianodon hypophthalmus | reverse complement strand
CACATACAGAGTGAGGCACAGGGGGGATCTTTACCTTGATCCACCTGATCTGAGAAGGAAGGAGGATGAAGCAGGAGGGGGAAAGACAAAAAAAGCTACAGATCTCACAGTCAGAGAACATTCAGTGCTCTAAACTGGATCTACCTGCCCCATGTCCTTAGCTGAACCTGCTCTCGATCAGGTGACACCCTATCTCTGTCTCTCTTTCACTGTTTTGCCTTCTAAGAACTTGGCCATTCGCTTACATTTTTGCTAAACAAAACCTTTGTGGTCCTTCATCCTGCTCTGTTCTGTTCTCCATCTTCTCTTAAAAACTTACGACTCGATCAGTGCTGTTTACACAAAGCGGGTCAGTGACACTAATGAAATTTCCCTGTTTAATGAACACTTGTAAATCTTCACCTCCCGACTCCGGCAGCGTCTTTATTCACATACGGCGTGACTGCAACTTAAGGCTGAGTATACAAGTCAGTAGGGCAGCGGGTCACGTGGGCCCATCGCTTCTGGAACGCAAACACAATAAGTGCTGGCAGGCAGCGCCAGAGCAGAACAATGTGCTGCCACTTGTTTTTCTTAATACAAGACTGAAACGTCTGCCCTGTTAACGTAACACCATAACACTCCACATGTACACGTCACAGAATGCCACTTTCCAAGTTTTATAAACAAAAACAGAGAGAGCGAGGAAAAACGAGACGAGGAAACAAATGCTGTGAGAGACAGATTTGGAGAAGAGTGTACAGAGAGCCAAGAAAGAGTAAAAGTGGCTTTAAAATGGCAATAATGAGAAGCCTCAGTGCCACCCACTGACCACATTAAGGCTGTAGTAATAGAAGGCTGTAGTAATTACATACATATTACAGTGTGCATGTGTGAGTGTGTGTGTGTGTGTGTGTGTATGTGCACATCTAGGTTTGTCAAAAAACCGCAGTATGGATGGCATGATACACACCTCTGTGTTCAGGACATACAAGTACAAATGACGTGTGTGTGTTTGGGCTGTTAGAAAACATTTTACTGAATTTATGATTTTTTTTCGCATATGATTTGCGTTTTCAAACTCAGTGTAAATGTGTAAGATCCCATATTCTAATCACTTAATAAAAACCCCTGCAGAATTTCTGGTTAGGAAAAGAGCTCAGCATAAATGTATGCCACTTTTAAAATTATGTAAATTTCTAATTCACTATCAAATAAAAATTCAGTGTCATATGGTGTTAATATTGCATGTAGTGTAATTTTTTTTTACATATGCTTTTTTCTATTTTTTTTATTTTATTACGCAGGCTCAGAGACTCAGTGGAGTCGTATTTTCTTTTGAAACAGGAAGTCAGAGTGATGGCGTCTTGACTGCTCGTCTGACTTACACAACAGCCAATAATGTTTGAGATACATCGCACCGCCACCGAATCTAAACAAACCCGACAGTAGCTTAGTGAGTTAGCTAAATATGGAGAACAGCGAGGAGATTAATGAGAGCCTTTTACCAACATATTCCAGCATTAAAGAGCCCCAAGTTGGTAATATAATATAAAATACCATATTATATTAAAATACCTGTACTGTAATATACCTATAAAATATCTATAGTTAAAATATTTATTGTAAAATAACTTCAGAAATGCCTGTCACATAACTGCGACATAACTTAATACTAATTCCACTCTCTTCTAAACTCCAATCATTTTTTTTTTCTCAACCAAGGGATGGTTGGAAAAGAGAATAGTGCAAGAAGACACACAGCTAAAAACACAAGCTGACAATTACTGGTTACTGAGTACCAGTTTCAGAAAAGAATAACAGTTCTTCTTCAGTTTATATTCAGGTGAAGTAGGTACATGCTGCAGCATGAACACAGTTGACTGAGAAACAGAGCTGTCCTGTACATGTACACAGGAGTGACTCAGATTTAATAAGAGTGTGTGGGAGCGTTACTACATGAGCATGTGCAAGCATAGATGTAAGACAGCAGTTGTATTTCTATCTATGTGTGTATGTGTTATGTATGGTATGTAGGGTGGAAAAGCATGTTAAGTGAGAGAGAGAGAGTGTGTGTGTGTGTGTGTGTGTGTGTGTGTTGGGGGTGTTGGGGTTGTTGGTGTGTGTGTTTGTGAGAGGCTTACAGAGGACACAGACTGGACCATGAGCAGATGTCTTATTAAAGGTCACAGACATCATAGCCATGTCCACTACAGCTGGCCCTATATGCAATGCCGTTTTTGACCTCAACGAATGAAAAAAAAAAATTGTTTACTGCCTTTATAATCATGGTAACCTGAATATTATATATTATATACACATATATATATATATGTATATACTATAATCCAAAATAAATGACTGATTTCAGAAGAAAATGTACCTGTTATGACTTGTAAACGTCAAAGCACTGCCATTTAACATGAAAAGACAAAATAAAATGCGTGCTTTCGCATAGCTTTACTGCCCGTCCCCTTTGTCCCCTTTGATGGACAGCTAGGATCCTCCTACTGTTCAGAAAGCCTGTGAACGCTCGGGGCTTTCCCAAGTTCATTTCACTGGCTGTCAAAAGCAGTTCCGACAAAGTATAACAAGCTCTTTAGTCGCTGGTATTATAATAGATGACCTTGAATCAACAATAAATATCTGAAATGCAATTTTTAATATTCATATTTAAAATGTATTTTAAATGTTATTACAATTTTACTATTTAATTTAATGTAATAAAAATGTATTTAAAATTTTGCCTAACAGAGTGGAACATGATGACAGACTGTCATGAAAAAAATCCTCAGTAAATATGACGCCAATTCCTGAAAATAAGAGTTTCGTAATACATAGTAATAAAACAACTGAGAAATACAACTGAGAAAAAACTCAAACACTCAATATCCAATATTTAAGATATCTGAGCTTCATTTATTTATTTATTTATTTATTTATCGATTCTATATTGTTTGATTGAATTTTAATAACCACCTGGGGACAAACAGAAAACACTATATACAATAACAAAAAAGACAAAAATTTGTTAAGTAAAATTTTATATTAAATCATGAATTTTCATATTTAACCAAACAGCTAAAGTAAAAATGCATTATTAAAAAGCAGTCTAAATATATTCTTCACAGTGAATGAGTGTGTGTGTGTGTGTGTGTGTGTGTTCCAAGCAAGGCATGTGTAGGACATGACTGTTTACTAAGCAGGCCAGAGAGAGATCTGTGCAGTCTGCATTGTGGGGTGAGAGCCGAAAGCGGAGACGACAGCAATGCTGCTCTTTTTCACAAACACCTTGTGAAAGAACACCACCACAAAGACTCACTGTGTTAAAGAGCAATTCAATGAAAGGTCTAGTCAGGACACCTCCAGCGGGACAGCACAGAGAGAGAGAGAGCGAGAGAGAGAGAGCGAGAGTGAGACATTGGGGGGGGGTGTCTATAGTTGGGAAATGTCTACATTGGTTCAGCACAGGGAGAGAAATGTGTGCAACAGTTTGTATTGCGTCAGGATGTCAGATACTATTAAAAACAGATGAGAAAATGAACCGCTAGTTCTAGTTACCTTCAGGGTCAGCACTGCCTTCATGAAAATCATGAGGAACGTTGAGGCTTAATGTTTCTTAACCTTGCCTGTGAAAGGGTTAAACAGATTTAAAACTAGCACTAATGCTAACAGGTTATTGCCATAAACGATGAAACCTGTCCTACCACATAAGTGAAGTAAAAGCCAAACAATGATGTCACTCCTTATAGGAACTACTTCTACTGCTCTGTGTGACTCGCGTTGACTCAGTGACAATACTCTTCTGACTCCTGAGGGTAGAATATTTCAAATGATCTGGCTATGTCCATCCTCACAGCTTACAGCACAGTGAAAATGTTTATCTGACAATTGCCTTGATTACTATTATATACCACAAAGAAAAAAAATGGCATTCCATCCATCCATTTTCTGTACCGCTTATTGTACACAGGGTCATGGGGGGCCTGAAGCCTATCCCAAGGGACTCGGGGCACAAGGCAGGGGGACACCCTGGATGGGGCGCCAACCCCCTTGAAGTCTCACTTCATTTTTTAGTTAGATGTAAAACTCTCAAAACATATTATACCGCAGTGGTGTTGAATTTTGTCTAAACTAAAAGTATGCTGCTACAAGGAATATAAATCCATAAGTTTACGGGGTCAAAAAGAGGCATTTAAAATGGTTTTAAAATGAAACATGGTAAGTGTATTTCCTTAAATACAGTATAAATGTTTAAGAAGGTACTAAAGCGTTTAGGATGCACTTTAGTGTGCATGGCGTTCTCTGTCATGAAACTGCAGTCTTAAAAAGGCTTCCTTAAGGGTTCTTTGGATAGTTAAGGATTCTTAGTTTTGAAAGAAGAGTCCAACTTGGAACCTTTTCTGACAGAGAAACACTCTGTTGTAGTGCTTTACAGAGAACATTACATTAACAGTTCCCACAGAGGGACAACCAAAGAACCCTTGAGGGTTCTAGATTTAAGACCTATACTTATAATATGGCCAGCCATCAGCTAAAGAAAATAGCACAGCAATCATTACCTTGATATTTTGGTGTGAGGCTTTTGCATGATCTCATTAAACTCTGCATACGGTTGGGAGCTCATTCAAATATTATGCAGACACGGGCTGGAAATCTTATTTTGCTTAATATGCACAGCTTAATATACATGGGAACCTTGAAAACATGTTCAAAAAAGCACATTTTTCACATGTGCACTGCAAATCAACACCCACACAAATGACAGTCAAATAGGAGACCTGAGGAGCAATAAATCCTGATTCTGCAAATAATAATGATATCAGTGGTGGCAGCTGAGACTTAGGTCCTTTTTGAGGCCAAACCACAGATAAAAATCTAACCACAACACAGACGGGCTTAAGGCAAGAGAAAGAGAGAGAGGAAAAGCTGCTTCATGCATTATTCCCTTCACATGCATGTACGTTATGTCACCTCTGCATTATTACAGCATAAATCTTCAGTCCGTGAGGAGCAGCAGCGGAAACTTGTGCTTTCTCCTCAGGTCCTCAGGTTAACTCAGTTGAATAGTGTAACACTGAACAGACCTCAGGAGAAGAGCAGGAAAACACGCTCCTGTATACACTGCATACGGACGCCTAGTTCAGGAGTACATTACATGGTGCAGGTCAGCTGTATGCAAACCCTGATAAAACGATTCTATCATTTCTCTTCATGAAAATTTATAAACTTTGTTGAGCATTTGTGTGTTACACAAAAAGGTATCAGTGTGTACTTTGATATTTTTTCTCTATCTCTGTTGGTGTGGCATTGCATGATGAGGCCCTGGGTATATTTCAGATCTTTTGTCCGCTGCTAATGCAAAGACGCTTAGGTCCTCTAACCAGGGGATCACGGCTTCCCCCAGGACGAAATCCAAGAGGGACTGTGCTTTTTTAGGTGTATGTGCCAAAACTCTTACTTTTCCTTTTTCTATGAGGCTATTAGACTGGGTGCATGTTTTTTAAGAAAAGACTATTCTACTCTTCCCTTGCATTTATTGATTCATGTGTGCCTGATAGCGTGTATATGAAATGGGTTGTACTATTTTTTTAGAGCGTCTTTTAAGTTTTTGTTTTATATCTAGGTTAGCTTTTATATTGTATGGTGTATATTATTATTATTATTATTATTATTATTATTATTATTATTATTATTGCTGTTGTAGTTGTTTATCTTTTTTTATTCTTGTGTTGTTCATTTTAATAAATAAAGCGTCGCTTGCTTGCCTGGATTTATTGCTACTACATTAACTGGTTACGAGAAGATATGTAGTAATATTTCCATAACTATCTGTATTGTTTTTTTTTATTGATTTCTTTCATTTTCAATGCCATTACCATGACTAACAAGAACAAAAGCATGACATGCTACTAAACTACTAAACAATTGCAGTACCTTGTAAATTCTACAAAATTCCCTCATGTAAATTAGCAGCAGATGAACAGTGAACTTCTGGAACTAGTGATCAGAGCAAACTGAATAGCGTGGCACTCACTAACTCAATGCAGAACTCTCTCTATTGAATCACAAGCTATAGGCCCTAGACTGTGATTTCTGGTCCCATCTGTGTGTGTGTGTATGCAGAGACCCCTCCCTCCCAGCATCAGGTGTGAAATGGGGTTCAGGTGTACTGAAGTGTGTTGTGTGTATTGTGGGAGACGACGGGGTCCTGCGGTGGTTTGGCTCACATATGCTTCATATGCTCACAGATGCCGTTTGTTGTGGCTTAGTCTTGCACTGTGGCACATGTGCACAAACACGTACACACGCGTGCACGCACAGATACAAGCCGCAGCACACTTTCTCACAGCTAGAGTTATTGCAGTCACTGGGGATGCTGGATTTTGAAGAGAAAAACAGACTGAGAATGAAAAAATAGAAGAAAAAAAAATGCAGCGTATTTATGAGAGTGCAAGCATGTTTAGATGTTCTAAGATCTCAAGGGACGAGGCCTGCAGCTAAAAACAGAAAAGAAGTCAAGCATGAAACAAAGTATTACAACATGCTAAAAACCATTTAATAACATTGTTATCAGATGAGAATTAGTCAAGAGAAATAAACACAGATGCTATAAGACTTTTAAAATGAAAAATTAGGGGTGTAAGTTAATAATATGTAAGAGAAAGAAAGAAAGAAAGAAAGAAGAAGTACAGATAGAGGACAGAGAGAGTTAGACAGACAGGCAGGCAGGCGGATAAACGGATAGATAGTTAGATAGATCTGGGCTTGGAATATAGATAGACTCTGTGTGTGTGTGTGTGTTTTGAGTCTAAGTAAGCTTGATGAAGAGAAACACACTGTAATTAAAGCCACTGCATAAAATTAGACAAAAAGAGAGCAAGCGTCCGCTATAAATCTCCTCTAATCACTGCACCTGCCCTGGCCGCCCAAACAACCTTGCCCTGGCTTGTGCGTGTGTGTGTGTGTGTGTGTGTGTGTGAGAGGCCAAGCCAGATTAACAGAGAGTAGTATTTGTGTGTGTAGGTGTGAGACGGCACAGCATGGCCAGCGGGTGGTGCTGGGTGGAGAGGGACAGAGTGGAGGCTCAGGCCTGCTGGCGGAGAGCAGCGTCAGAATCCCAGCGCTCAGCAGTGAGCAGCCACACAGATGTTCCCTCACTGGAGACCCGCCACCCTGCACCCCCTCAGACGTGTGTGTGTGTGTGTCTGTGTGTGTGTGAGACGGTAAGAGGTAATATGTAAATGCAAAAAAATAGTCAGTCCTGCTAGAGCTAGTGTCACTTCAGTTTAGCTTTGCTCTGGTGGAAAGGTATGATGGTGATCATGTTATAATAATCAAACACACCAGCATCATGGTTTTCCTCTTTTTCTCTCTGCTTACAACTTCACAGTTCAGCCAATGATGATCTTTTTAAAGAAGATGAATTAACACCATATAACACTGCAGCTGCAGACAAAGTATTAAATTATTGGTCAATCTACTGGTATATTTATTAAAACAGACTCTTTCGGACATTAATAATTCATCAAATCAATGTTTAAAAATAATTTTCAGCTCATATGTTCACCCTTTAAATAGCAGATGCTGTTTCACTGTTTCAAGAAATGTGTCAAACCTGGAGAAGTTTCTTTTCCCAGCTTATTTTAAGAACTTTTTTTTATTAACACATACTAGACCTTAATTCATAGCTAATAAATATGCATATAAGCAGTGAATATAGCACTTATTTGGTAGTCATTTGGCATTTTAACAGCTTATAACTGCTTTAGTTAGTGTTCTCAAATTCTTGCCTTATTTTGTATGTTACTTGTTTGCCGTTAATAAATTATTCCAGGAAATGGATATGACCCTTAATGTGAAGTGTTGATAATATTAATTGTATAAGAATCAAAACCTCTTTGAATATCTGGTTTATGCACTATTAGTTTTTATTTTTTGTTAATATGTCTTTTATTACCCAAAAAGTTAGGTATTTTTAAATATATATATATATATATACATATATTTTTTACCTCATATCACTTTCACATGACCAGTCATTAGTATTATTTTTCAAAAAAGACAAGTCCTTTATGAAGTATTATTTCTCAATATGTTTTATGTTGAAACAACATATTGAGAGCCCAATTAGAGTATTATTATTAATTATTATTATTATTATTATTATTATTACTTTACTATCCATTAATCATCCCGCAAGAGGAGTTATTAAGGAGAAATGAGTAACACCTACAATATAAGGGAAGAATATGACAACACTAAATAAAGCAGTAATAATTTGTTATTTTGCCAACTGCTATATTCACTACTTATATCTAAACTTTATAGCTATGAAGTAATTTATATGGAAATGTTAGCTTTTTTTGCATATAAAGAAAAGTATGAATTGATAATATTTGCTCTGTTTGAAATATAATATACTCTGGAGAAATTTCAATCTAAATCTAAAATGCAAAAATGACAATAAATTGCATATTCACTCTAGCTGTGATCAGATACACAGTCTACAGTACAAATTCATTTACCAAGAAACACCAAATTATGAAAATGAAAGTAAAAGTGATATACAGTTTGACTTTTTTTTTAGAGAGCAGAATAAGACCTTGCTTTTTTACCCTCATATGTTAAAAAAATTACAAATAAGGCTTATGCAGAGAAAAATCTGCTGCTGTAATGGTATAATCTCTTGCCCCCTCTCTCACTAGGCCTCTCTCTTTTCACAGATGCACTCTGCTCGAGCTGCTCAGCTGCTCGGAGACGTGGCGGCTTCATTTATTTATTCTATTCCCATTAATTAGAATGTTTACGCTGACAAAACAGGCAAAAGGATGCATTAGCACCTAGTTTACACCCCGAGTCCCTGAGCTACAGCGACAAGAGGCGTGTGCTTTCATAAACACACACACACACACACACACAGGAACTGTTACACTCACATACTCAAAGAAGAGACACGCACATTGACAACTATTGCTGCGTGTTCTAGAGATAGATGACATGGGGAGTAGCACGAAGTTTTGCTAAAATTGATTAGCTACAAAGCTAGTGAATGGTCTCATTTTACAGCAACCTCAAGAAAATAAATTAAAATAATATTATCAATGAAATCATTTCAGTGGTGAAAAGAATCGAAAAGAGAATCTGCAGGAATTTTATCTATATATTCCCTGCAGAAATGACCTGCGTGTGGAGGGTTTAGCATCACCGCTGCTGTGATCTAATAGCAACATAAAGACTAATCATGGCTCTTGTAAGACATTAACCCAACCATGACCCCTCACCTCAATAAAATACTGCGTCTACACACACACTCGCACACATTCTCTCATTCTCTCACACACACATGCTCGTACACTCTCTCTCTCTCTCTCTCTCTCTCTCTTTCTGTCTCTCTCTCTCTCTCTGTGCGAACAAAAGGGCGCCTCTGGGAGCTACAGGAAGCCCCCTGAAGAGAAGAAAGGCAGGGTGCTCCTGAGCCCGACTCAATGGGCCCTTTTCACGAGAGCAGAGTGCTGTTTACCCTAGCGCAATAATGCTCCTCATTTTCCAATCATTATTCCCCTCAGTCGTCCTGCTGCTATTAGCCTGTCCACCACGTCAGTCCTGCTGGCTGCCTCTTTCTCTCTCTCCTCTCACACACACGCACACACACACACAAAGTCATACCTATATACAGAGATTCAATCAGGGCAAATATAAACACATTCATTCATACGCACACAACTGACAGCTGTTCCCTCTGCTGAAAAGTACTCATGGAAATCATTACAGTTTTCTACTGGTTCCTAGGAGTTTTCTAATGGTCTGTAATGGTTCGTAAAAGTAGTATGATGTAACTATGTCGAGGCTCTTACAGGTTTAACAGGTGACCTGTCACCAAAAAAAACGCTTTTCTAATGGAATTCATAAAATGTTGACCTAATGGACGTGTGTAACATTAACATCTGTAATTACTGTTCACGTCAGGAAGTCGACTAGGAAAAAAGAACACAATGACATGTAGAGTTTATGGGTTCTCTAAATAGAGGTGACATATATTAGTTTACGATTTGATCATTTAATTAATTAGCACTAAATATATTCTGGATCTGTACCCAATAAAGAATGAATTATTATAATTAGAAACCATTAAAATCTGCAGATCCTGATTGGAATACACTTTAGGGAGTGAAAAATATTCTCTGAATTTGATTTATTTTATTATTAATTTATTTCAGGGAAAAAAATTAATTGATTTTGGAAAAAAAGTTATTTGTTTATTTATTTATTTATTCAGTGACAACTACTATGAAATATCATTTCGTAGCAATGTGCATGTATGTATGCTGTATGTGTGTGTGTGTGTGCTTACCCTACCCTATTACACACTAGAAAATGGAGAAAAGGCCTTGTTAATTTTGGACCAGATTCATGCAGTCAGAAGAAAAAAGCTCCATTCTGGCAAAAAGATAGATTTAGGAATAAAAAATAGATTCTTGCACTTCACACATAATAAATGATACATGTCTAGTTGTGCTTCATTCAGCTCCCGGTGCTTAAGCTGTCTAGTGCTGCTAGAGCCTCCATTTTGATTTGGAACACAGACAACATCAAACACGATCATTTCAAATTTATCTGTAAAAAAGACTCTACATAGATCAACCTTTCTGTCAGATGGAAAAGTGAGAAAAATCGGAAAGCGTGGAGGCTTGTTTTTTCCTTGTCCGCGCTTTGTAAGAGGTGTCAAAACAACGATAAGACTTTTTTTGCGCAAAGTGAGAGGGAGAGCCGCGAAAAGGAGAGTGAAGCGTTCTGGAAAAAACGCGGAGGACGAACAGGAGGAGAAGCAGGTTCAAAAAATGAGAGCGACATAAAGAAAAAGGCTGAGAAGGAGGGATGTTGGCAGAGGGAGCTGGGGAGGTTTGAAAAGCTGGCATCTTCCATACAGGGCTGCCAGGCAGGCGAACACACCAGCCTGAGTTCCCTCTGCAGACTGCCTTTTGTCTCCATCTTGGCATTTCACACTGTCTTTATTCTCTGCTTATTCTGCTACTTCATACTGGCTTGTTTTAAATAAAATCATTATTAGGGCTACCGTTATCGTAGCTGTTGTTAAATCGCCCAAAAAGATCATTTCCAGATTTACAGATGATTCTATGAGAAAATAATGATGTAAATAAATTTGTATTTTTGTTTTGTTTCTGCGTTTGCTCATATAATTTCCCAATCTGGATTTCGCTCTATATTATCTGTGTTTGTCCAGCTACAGAAAACCATTTACATTAAAGAGATTCACAATAGAGAGAGACAGAGAGACTCAAAAAGACAGGGACAGAAAGAGAGAGAGCACCAGAATGTGACAGAGAGACAGAAAAACCTCCTCTGTCTTTCACATCCCCTGTCACACACTTTTATTCTCTCTGTGCTGTGCTTTTCTTCAAGAACTGTGCCACGGCACACTGAATAAATAAATTTTATTCTATTGTATTTTTAATAATTCTGATTTTGTTGATTTTTAATGTCTACCTTCTTAAGATATTGTGGGTTCATTGTTAATATCTTTAAATACAATCAAATTATTCAAGAGACTCTAATTTTAACACCATCTCATGACTAATCTCTGTGCATTATTGCAGTTTATATCTATAAATATCTAAAATAAATTATTAAGAAATATATTATGTATAAAATGGAAATGGAAAAATGAAAAAAAAAAATCGATTTTGTGTATTCCTTTTCATTTTTTCAAGAAAGAAAATTGTTATGAGTATAGCAAGGTTATGAGGTAAGTTTAAAATGAAAAAAAAAAATCAGTGTTTAATTTCATTGTATTTCAATAAGGAATGCAAAGGATGTAAAAATAAATAAATAAATAAACTAGACCGGTGTGTTGGACAGCACTCTCTACCACCGTCATCAAAACAGCAATAGAGGGAATATCTTTTGGAAGAATGGTGTTTATCGCCCAGTACTGTTCCAGAGACAAACAGATGAACTGAACCTGTTCTAGCGACTCGTGACGGCCCAACACCTTACCAAGACACGTTATGTTTGTTTTTCTTTTAATTTGTCACCTGTGCATATATAAGGAATCCTAAATCTTTGTGGAAATTATTAACTGCTCGCTATCGGATCCTAATGTGACTCTAATTGGGTGTTTTATTAAAGGCAGGCGCGCTTGCAGGATGAAGTCGTTAAACCTACAGATAAAAAAAAACTGACACTGTTGGCATTTGTAAAACAAATATGTGTCATGTCTAACGTGCCTATTTTTGGCAATTTCTAATATTTCTCAATAATCAATAACAATATTCAATACAAAAATAAATGTTTTACAATATTTAAACAAAAATGCTAAAATACAGAGTGCTCAAAACATTTGACCAGAAAGTGGTACTTATATATTCCATAGTAATATATGATATTAATATAATTCTTTGTAGCTCACAACCAATAATTGCTCTTCTATATCTAGCCCAAAATTCACAACTATTCAGAACAACTACTTTTTCACTTTTCACATCTTTCCATTTCTTCCTCTTTGACACATAGAGACACAAAGAGGAGCCGGAATCTGAATCTGGTCCAAGCCCGAGCGTTTGTGCTCCGGATGGTAAATTCCCTGTTTAACACGGTGCAAGCATGTCATCTAAAACACTGTTTCACCCAGTCATTAATGTTTCTGGAAAATCGAATCACAGGGGCCGTCTGAAAAAGCTAGTCTAAAATATGAGCATTAGCAGACAGCGTTTTATTTATTTAATCCTAGATTGAACGTCCTAGCGGCCGTGGCCTGGTTCAGGGCCCGGGCCGGAGCGCTCGAGCAGCGGGGTGCCGCTCGCTTTCCAAAAAATGCCACTTTGCCTTGTTTATCCGCCAAGAAGGAACACAAGGATTTTCTGCTTGCTCAAAAGCTCGACTGCTCTCCCTGACCTTATCTCTGTCTTTGTTTCGTGTTATGTCTGAGGGACAAAACGCACTTGGCTGGAGTCTGAGTGTCGACGCACAGACGAGTGAGCAGCAGCGGCTCCCGGAGTTCCAGCCTTGTGCTACACACACTGGAAGAGTGGAGGAAATGCATGTGTTACGAAACACAAGCAAATCGTTTCTCAAATTCACACCATACAAGGATGTTTACACTTTTTTTTTTTTTTTTTTTACAATCTCATACTTGTCTCCTTGTAGAACTGCAACACCTCGCAGATATCTCAGACACCTCCACAGCTATTCTCATCGTGAAACGTAGATTTCATGCATGACAGGACTTTAAAAAGGGTCGATGTTTCTCTCTGGAAGGGAGAAAACAGAACACAACTAGTTGTACTCCTTTTATGGTGCTAACACTTTCTCTCTCTCTCTCTCCTGCTCTCTCTCTGTCTCTCTCTCTGTCTCTCTCTCTGTCTCTCTCTCCCTCCTCCACACATGTGTTTCACATGTTCATCCTGTCCAGGCTCTGTACTCAGCCCTGCTTGATTAGGGATGCGAGAAGACACATGTTTTTAGCAAGACTGTGCGAGAGTAAGAGTGCTACGAGAAAGCTAGGTCCAAATATGACTAAGACTGAGGACACCATCCATCACTCTGTCACACACACGTGCGCACACACACACACACACACACACACACAAACAAGCAGAAGAACTTTCCCTATCATCCACCATGTAATGCTAAACTGAGGATGATCTCATAGGTGTCAAATCTGCCCATGCCACGTTGTCAATGTGTTACAAGAACATAATGTATGTAATTGAGATAAAGAGGATGAACAGGCTATATTAAAACCTAATTATCAAATCAGACGAATGACAGAAGGAACAATAGTAGATTTGAGAGAAGGAACAATTCTGTCATTTTAAATTCAGCATTATGCATAATGAGTAGTAGCTCGGTAGCTGACAATAATCAGACACCATTTTTAACTAATAAATATACAAATATCATGTCAGATCCTGGGCTTAGATATGCCTTGGAAACTCAATTTTAGTTTCACGCCACAAAAAAAGATTCAGTTTGAGTCTTCTATGTTTCTCCAAAAAAACAAAAATACCTTGTCATTCAGAATGGTCACTAAGTTCACACCTCCTTTTTCTGGCCCTTCAGAAGCAAATAGAGACATCGCAGAGTGAAAGCTAGTGGAGCGATGAGCGGTCAGACAGGTTAAAAGGCCTGCGATTAAGAGAGATAAGCTGAGAGGAGGCATATTGTGAGAGCGCAAAGGCACGGCAAGACGGAGCGCTGAAAGGAGCTCTGCATGGGGCGTGAAATCTCTTTTCCGGCCCGTGCCAAAGAGCTGCATTATGCCCAAATATCCACACAGTGCGGGAAACTATTGTTCAGTTCAGCTGCGGGAGGACGGCGGCAGAGACACACAACACTGCTGCACTGATGTGCAACGAAAACGCTGCACAAAATATTACTACTACGTCAAGCTAAAGAGAGAATTTAAGAACATGATTACAATAATTCACACTGCACAGGTTTTCATTATTCTTAAACTCTAAAAAAATTTCTCTTACACATAAAATTGCAGCTTCGAATATTGTCTATCCTTTACATTAACATTTACAATGTCAGCGCTGTGGTTATGAAATTTGTCTGTTAATTATTTTTACTGGTATATTTTAATCATTACAAATTTTCTAGTAAAACAATTTTACAGAACGTGTGTCATCCATGAATAATTAGGACACTCAATTCAAATAGCTCAGCTAATTTTACTACCATTTACCTTTACACAATTTAATTATCATTTGAATAGACAAAAACATTTTAATAAAGAAATTTAAATAGATACAAAACTGCCTAAAATTTAACAGCTGATTATAAAATGTTCAGCCACCCATGGAATGTGTGAGGTGGTCTGTGTGTGTGTGTGTGTGTGTGTGTGTGTGTGTGTGTGTGTGTGTGTGTTACATGCATGTGTGTGTGTGTGCAAAGTTGAGCTCAGTCTATGGCACTATATCTCTGCCACAATACATCCTCAAATTAACACACACACACACACACACACACACACACAGAGACATATACAGTTACACATACTCAAAGCAGCCTAACTTTATCTAAACTGCTCACCTATTTTACGAACCGAAAAATGTAACAAACTGAAAACCACTAATTACTCTCTGTTTGGATAGATTTTACATTCAAGCTAGAAAAATAAACAGTCCAAAACTAACAACTGAAACATAATCACATCAAATTTATATAAATAATCTCTGAATAAAGTCCAAATGCATTAACCAATTGGTCGGTGTGAGCAGTACACATTTAAATGTTATGTAAAATTTTATTCAAATGTGTATTTTACTATATGCCACTCAAAGAGCGTGTGCAGGTGTGAAAGTGTGTGTTCATGTGTGTAAAGGCACCACTGACCTGGCGAGTGGACGAAGTAGGCCAGGTAGAGGTCGAGCTCTTTAACGGAGACTCCGATGTGATGTGGTTGGACACACAGGCCATGGTTGGTGCACTGGGGCGATTTGACGAGCCTCTCGCCGTCCGTGCTCTCCAGCGGGCTGCCTTTAAACAGGATGACCATGACCAGGTCGAGCCTCCACACCTTATCGGCCTGACGGAGGCAGTCGATGCGGCGGATTTTGCCCTTCTGGTCGGGGTTGGAGAGCACGCAGCATGGAGGCTTCTTGCCCGTTACGGTGAGCACAAAGTCCTCACGGAACTCGGGCCGGATGTCCTTGCGCAGCTTGGCCAGCAGACGCGACGCCCACTTCTGCTTGATTTCGGGTTTCTCGCCCAGCAGCTCATCCTTCACTGCCCTCTCCTCATCCTTCGACATGCGCTTCTCGTGCTTCTTGAAGTACTTGCGCTTGCGCGCCTGCAGGTTGAACCAGGTGTAGGAGAAGGCACGCACATGTGGCAGCAGCGCCTCGATAAACGGATGGAACTCATCCTGCAGATGACAAGACGGAAAAACAATTAATTCAAAATGCAAAGCATATTAAAATTCTTAAGTGTAATCAAAATCTTCTAACTGTATTAGAAAAAACACATTTTTAGAAAAAAAGAGAGATAAAAAGTAATAAATTATTTGTTATATATATATATATATATATATAGAGAGAGAGAGAGAGAGAGAGAGAGAGAGATAGATAATGTTTTCTAAAAAAATTAATAAAATAAAATAAAAAATGTTAAGAAAATGTTAAGAAACAACAGAATATCAGGTTAATGAAAAATTATAAATTCTTGAAAGTCACACAGAAAGTTAACCTATCAAAAATAATGCTTATAAAATTTAAGATAAATTCTAAAAGTAAACACAAATAAGTCATACAAAATGCAAAATTTATATCAATTATAATGCAATTTAAGGCTGCTTGAAAATAGTTTAGCTATTTTAGGAGCACAGATTCTGTAAATAAAATTTCCAAAATTCAGTTATTTAGTGCAGGTAGCCATCATTAGTCAGATCAGGCCAATACAAGTGCTGATTCCAGCAACAACAGAAGCCCCATTCACATCCCCAATAATACCTTCAGCATACAGCGCTCAGTGACAAAGCTCAAACCGCGCCACGGTGCCAGCATACCAGGGCCACCGTGCCCCAACCCCTCAGCGCCAACCCTCGCCACCATGAGCCCACGGTTCAACTGCGCCGCTTCAACACCTGCCATCACAACCTCTCTGAGCCGCAAGCATGCAGCAGAAATCCACACATGTTCACATGACCAGCAAACTCACAATGCAGCAAGAGGTACAAAGAGAAAGCCGGGTAGTTACCATGTTGCACTCTCATTATAGGTTTGGCACGCTGCTCAGAGTGGGGAGGGGAAAAAACCCAAAAAGAATCAGCCTGCACCGGTTTCTTCACTGCTCGCTCGCCGCCGAAGCTACCACTGGTTTGGCAGAGTCCAAAAAATTTGGCGGAAGTTAAAGAACTTGGAGAAGACGGAAGACACTCCACTTGCTAGTGAATGGAGGAGGAGAAAATTGTTTTGATGATTAAAAATGTAAAACAATTTTTAAAACAATTTCAAGATGTCCGCAGGATAAAAGAAGAGCTCACTGCTGCTTAAATATTTCCTAGTAAAATCCTGAAGAAAGAAATCAAAATTTTTATTTAAAAAATTATGACGGAGTGAAAAAAAATTCAGGTAGTATTGCACAAAAAAAGGAGTAGAACAACTGGAAAAGTCACGCTCAAAATAAACACTCCGTTCACAAGTTCGAAAATTAAAAAAAAAATTAAGCCAGACAAAAAAAAAAAAAAAATCCTTGGCAAGGCGTAATTGGTGATGGTGTTTGCTTAGATCTTTGAGTCCAGCAGAACACACAAAAAAAGAATCACACATACACACACATACACACACACACATACACACATACGCTCAATCCCTCACACATACGTACACACTCCTGCAAAGAAGAAGGGGGGAGCTGGCAAGAGCAAAGCGCAGAATATGGGGAGGAAAAAAAAGAGAGGCGAATCAATGTTGGACGAGCTCATACGACCGCTGGCAAACCCAAGTGCTGCTTCTTTTTTTTCCTCTCTTTCTCTCCAACACTCTCACTCGATCACGCTCTCTCTCTCTCTCTCTTTCTCGTCCTATACGTGTTCTTTCCCTAACCATTGCCGGAGTCTTTGCCAACATGAGTAGGGCCCACCTATTTGGCAACGAGATGTCTGTAGCCCAGCCAATGCGTTCGCTTCAGGAGTTGAAAGGGAGGGAAAAAGAGAAGAGGGCAGAGAGAGAGAGAGAGAGAGAGAGAGTGAGGGAGAAAGAGACAGAGGGAGGGAGGAAAGGAGCGAGCAAGAGTGTGTAGCCCAGTCCGATAGCACACAATCTGCCAATCGGAACACTTCCTATGTGCCGTAGAGACAAAGTTCAACATACACTCCTCAGATAGCGATATTGCCACTTTCACCGAGTCGTAGCAGCCATCGTCATGTCTGCACTTAGCTTCTTCTTCCACCCCAACCCCTTTTTTTTCGCCACTTGCGTAATGCCTCCTTGGCACAGGGTGACGGGAGAGAGCACAGAGCTCCCGCAAAAATCCCAACGGACCCAGCAGCCGGCAGCTGCTCCTGGATTTAGCACCCCGAAACAAAGCCATGAGAGAGCAACACGCCTCCTCATTTCACCAAATACTGATGCGTGCATGTCCGATTAAGAAACAAACACATGCCGCTCTCACGCATCTTAGCGCTGAACCCGGGGAGCTTTATTACACAGATTCAGGGACAAGAGGGCGCACTAACTATCTGACCCACTCACAGATCCTGGTATTTCGGGAAGCTGTACATAACAACGGTGCTTTCACATTGAGCAACAATACTACACACTATAATTATCCTGTGAAACTATTCAAACATTATAATTATCTCCTTCCTTCAGATGATACGATATGATGCACACCTCCATATGTAGCATGCGAGATAACAAAAATTATACAGTTAAACAAGTAACAAATCGAGACACTTCAATTCACCACTGATCTGATATGATTCGATTCTGCATCTATATGATTTGATTCATGCCCAGTTCAATATGATTCAGTTCAGTTAAATTTAAGTTTTTGATTTTGTCAAGATTTCCTGCTAAGATTTTTTTGAAACTGTTGTACTTCCAATCTTATGACTTGGTGCTGTGATGCACTCTCTCTCTCTCTCTCTCTCTTACACACACACACTTACATATGCACACCTGTTCATCAACTGTTTGATGAATTTTTGATGCCAATTCAATTTTGACCATTTTCCTTTCCACTTCGAACCAGATCTAGGCTAAACCGGCGAGGCCGTATCAGAGACTGTCGGACCAATTTTCCGAATCGTTTTTTTCTTCACACCCTTTTTATATTCCAAACAGGCATTAAATATCTCACTTGGCTATAAAGATGCAGTTTTTTCATAACCGCTGCTCATAGGCATCTACAAATAACATACAGCATATGAGCTCAGTCAAATGTCTAACAGACGACACGAACCATAAGCTTCCCTGTCCTGAATTTACAGACTGTGTTGCCACTGAATTACTTGGGAGCAAGAACAAACAAAGGCACATAAACGAATGGCTTTGCTTTATAAGCCTGGAAACATGCGCAGGCAGAGATGAGAATAAATGTGATCTGAAATTGGAGAAATATGCAACTGAGACTGAAATATATAGCTTATATGACTGGGCTCTGCTCCAGTATTAAGATGATTATGGTTGCTGCCAGTAAACATTTTCAGGCTACGGATCCGTATGTAACCACAACTTGGACATGGAGTGCCAGACTATCATACACATGCAAATAGCCATTAAATCAAACAGGCCATACAAGGCACCAGCTGAAGAGTGCAGTGGCAATAGTGGTTATACAAATCCACCTGTCACAACGCAAACATCCCTCTTATTTACCTTAAACCTCTTCATTACTATGATCTCTTTCAAACAGGATTCAATGTGTCAAAAACAGCACCTGCTTGAGGTCTTTTGTAAGATGCTAATTGAAGCACAACCTGAAGTGAGGAACATTTGTTTATGAATGTCAGTTGGTTCAGATGCAGGAAAAGCCCATATGTAAAACAAACAGTCCGCTTTGTGTATGAAATACAGTCTTTAATGACTTCCTCCGGTAGAGCCAGAGCTTATACAGTCAATAATTGGACGTGAACAGTATGTGCATTTAGAAACGTGCATTTGAAACATGCATTTGTGGCTTGTTCATACAAAGCCTGACTGTGGATGTAATGAGGCAAAACACTTCCTTTGTTAATCAAAAATATTTTACTGTTTATTAAGCAATTATAAGTCATTTACTAGTACCACAGCTTTTCACATAACTAAGCAGGCGCATGCTCTGAAAGCGTCTCATGAACAACTTGCGCTATGTCCATATGTAATTTGAGTCTACTCTAAATAACAGCGTACGTTTTTGACTTATTACCACTTACAATCCTCACACACTAGTTTCTGCTGCAGTATTTTTGCAGAGCTTGTGACTCGCATCAAGAAGTCTGTCAAAAAAGGCAAGGAAATTGTCACTCACAGTTGTAGTGTGGTACATAGCAGTCCACTTCTGCTCCATTTGCAGATCCAGCAAAGTATGGCAGCGGACTGAACCGAGGACTTGAAAAAAGTACTGTAGCAGAACCAATAAACATATGAAAAGAACTAGCTGTAGTTCAGTGATTCTAGTTTTCTAAACATGAAATAAGTCAGCTTCTATAGCAGATCCTCTGTTGTGATTTATCCAATCTCATTAGGAGACATTAGATTAGAAATAGAAAAATTTCACAGACAAGAATTCTAATTTTATTTACCCCTTCTGGTCAGAGAACTGACTTCACGGCTTGTTTAAAGACGAATGGAAAGAAGTTTGTGTTTATTCTCTGCTTTAAGATGAAAATAGATGTGTCTCATATGTTCAAACTCCATGGTGCTATTCATCAGCGGTAACGTGAAGCACCATTAGGAAACCAAACATAATCACTTAAATTGTCTTATTTAAAACTAATTATTAATAGTTACACATTAAAAGGTGAGTGCTGCTATTCAGTCGTGTTAGTTGCCTATACAGACCTTTGCAGGGAAAGAATTTTATTTAACTTGACCTTTACAAATTGTAGTTGAATACCCCTGGCCAAGGGGAAAAAGGGTAATGATATGTAACTGAGAAAAATAAATCAGATCTCATTCTTGAAGAAATGGTAGCTGAACATTTACTGTGTATAAGCAGATACAAAATGATTATAGCTATATGTTTTTGTTTCCTATTTTCAATTTTTAACAGGAAAATGGCTGGCCTAGATAATGTCTATGGGAATCTTTGTAAGTACCCAGCTTGATCTTTGTCTAAGAAACCATATTCAGGCCCATTGATTACTACAGAAAATTAAATAAAATCATAAAATGTTTCTAAATTGTCATCACATAACATCAAGCGATCATATCTGTTATCTACGCGTCAAGTGTCAAGTCTAGTCCGTCAGCTTGGCCGACGAGGATGAAGACCTCGAGTCCTCTGCCAACTCAATTAAACAGGCCGAGCGTGTGTGTGTGTGTGCGTGTGTGTATGTGTGCGTGCGTGTGTTTTCCTCCTTACCCTGCACTTACAATATTAATGCTTAAAAAAGAGACAAGACACCATCTCGCAAGTGTCTGCCAGCTTCCGCATGGAAATGAACGAGCTGGAAACGCGGCTTGGCATCCAACGCTGACCGAGCATTTGTGTTATTTTGTCGCCGTTGGTAAAAATCCGGTTCCAATTAATAAGAACAGAAATACACCCAAACACCTACAAATAAATGCAGCTAAATTACAACTTGGCCAGGGAAAAAAAACGTGTTCAGCTCCCAAGCATGAATTCTGAATAATGGAAGTGTGTAATTTCACAGCCTGCAAAAAATCTCTCGTGTGGCCAAACTCATTAGCTAATATATTTTCCTGGCATAAAATGTTTAAAATCCATATGCACAGAGAAAAATGGAAAGAGATAACGCCTGCAATAATCTCTCTTTAACCCATACTATTGATAAAGTGAATGTAATCTATAACATTCGATATTAAAAAAAGGCATGAGGTTTATCAAAATATTATTACCGATTATAATTTTAAATAATGGTCTCAGTTGAGAAATTGTAACTATTTGTCAATGCATTTTATACACCATATATTTATCTTTAAAAAAAAGCCAGAGGTGTATAAGATATACATAAAAATCATAATATCTAAAAGGTTTTTAACCACTGTTCAATCAAACGACATAATAAGGGCAAATAAGAATAGGCCATTTGTCATCCCTATCACGTGTTTTACACTGGCTGCTCATGCAAAACACTCTGGCTTTACATTTGCATGAGAAGCCACATAACTTTACCTGGATTATCAAGAGTGTGCTACAATGCTGATCAAAATTTGTTTAACAATGCGCCAAATAGAACTGTGTCTCCACATGTCACATCAGAATGAACCTTATGACCCTAAACCTACAGCTGAAAAATACTCCTAAACACAATTCCTTAGTCACAGGACTTCCATGGCGTATATACATTTTAAAAAAATGAAAAATGAAATAAATAAATAGAGATAAATAAATAAATGAGGCGCATGCATGCCACTAATGAGGAGATGCTCTATTTTAGAGGAGGCTGAAACAGCTTTGTTCTCTTGCTTTGTCCCGGTTCTCGGTGCGGAGGCCTAAACACAGTTCAGAGGACCGAGCCAAGAACCAAATTAACTCTTTATGCGAACACAGAGAAGCCTTTCTGGCTGACATAGTTTAACTCTGATACACTGAGAAGGCTAGACATCTGTAAAAGGTTATGCTGTTCGCTCTGCAAGCAGCTTACATTAAATATACAGGGAGATAGTGATATACGTAGATAGTGATGAAAAAAAAAAGGTTAGTTAAAAATCTATTTTGACAAACAAAGAAGGTTTGGTGTAGCTTAAAATCTTTAAGCACTTTTTTAAAGCAACATTTGCAAGGCTGTACCTGTAAAGTATAAATTGCGCATGAAGGTGTCATTCATAGGACTAGACTATATCATTTCTTATTAAATATTTTACTTTTTTTTGTCCTCAAAAAAGGCAGCACTTTTTTAGGGAAGGTTTTACATAATCATACTGCACGTACTGAGTTGAATAAAATCTACTACTTCATTTCACTTGTTGTAGGCTCAGTTGTATAAGAAATATCAAGCCCTATGTTTGCACAGTTGGACTTTGCTGTATCCCAGTAGTCATATTCGGAGTGGTCAAAAGGCTTATTGGCACATTAACTGAGTTTTAGTATCGGGAAACATAATTAGGCATAAATCTATACACTTATCACAGTGTTCTTTGACTTTAGGCTACATAGCTCATTAATGCAATACAGTGTTATCTTTGGCATAAGTTGTGCTAGACTATTCATATGTCAAAGTATTAAAATTCATATTAAAATTCAAACAGGCTTTATCAACATGCATAACTACACCAGTTCAACTCTGCGTCCTCGTGTGTTTGATTTTTTTTTCTTAATTTCCTGAAACAGGCCTATTTGATTGCATAATGTTGCGTGCTCAGGTCAAAGTTACTGAATGTGAGTGTCACTTCATCAGAATCAATTACATGGCTTTAATTTACTAAACGCTGACTGTGTTATAGTTGCTCACACTGGAATGGATCGGTCTCTTCGGAAAAACCTCTGCATTTGGAAAGGCCGCTTGGCGTTGGATCCCCTTGAGGGATTAAAGATTTCAAGAGCGCTTCTCTCTTCCCGCTCTCGACGCGGACGCACATCACATTAATATCGTGAAAGCCATTTATCAAAAAGACGAAAAGCTCCATTGCTAAGTTATATTTTCCTCTGGCAACATTTACTAAAGAACAACAAAACTAAAGCGCTGTGCAGAGAAAACCTGAACGCAGGCTGGTTCTCATCAGAAAGCAGACAAACACCCCATGAAAGAAAAAAAAATCTAATTTAAATGTTTTCCACATTTCCACAATGTTTTTTTTACACAAAGACTGTGCGCCCCAAGTACGGCCCATAAAACTGCAGTGCATTAATTTACTGTGTTCAGATGAATGCTGAATAATGTCTATTTTGTCAAAAGGGTGAGCTAATGACAAAGCATGGAGTAATAAATTTTGGTTTTAAAAACTTGCATCCTTACATATATCGGAGGCTAATTTGATACAGATCGGCGCTCCACCCAAACCCAAGAGACTGGTAAGGTTTGTTAATGGAAAAGCTGCTGGAGCAAAACTGAAATTTGTCCTGCTGGAAGGCCTACGGAGATTACTGCAAAAAATATTGGCAGAACTAAAACTCACTGGCTTGGGAGAAAGAATGTACGCACCCGTATTTATGAAGCACATCATTAAAAATGACAACACAGAAGCTGTGCTGCATGTGAATTTATTAGTGTGGACTGATGGAGTCGCACTGTTTCCAGCAGCAGAACGAAAGGTGGCTGTTGAGAAAGGCAAAAGAACTCTGTCTCTTTGTGCAAGTTCTACCTGAAACGGGCTGTTTTTCAAATGTTTGAATTCTATGCACCGGCGTACTAACAAGTAAACTAATCAAGCATTTTCGCCTTGTATTTTCCTTGTAATTTGGAATAATGCTTCACATGACCATCATCAAGTATGCTTTCTAGTCGGGATGCAAGTGTGTGTTCTATTCAGGTTGAGATGTATATTTCTGCGTTTAAAACCTGCTCAGGTTTATCTCAGACCCGCCTGTGGTTTTCCCACATCGCTGCATGGGCCGATTTGGGTTCGGGACAGCCCGCTGTGTGTCCCTGACTGTGACCCTGACCTCCTCCGGGGAGGACGGATTCTAACTTTGCTCTCTGACCCCACAATCGCACAGAGAGAGACTGTGCCAGAAAAAAAAAACGAAGTAAAAATGAAAATGTGCTTTAACAACATGTCATAACAGACATTTTAAAGACATGTTTTTTATCCCTCCATTTTCAAGAAAAATAAAATCCTGTCCACACAAACAGCATTTTTGAAAATATCATTAAAAGAAAATGCAAAGAACATTTCGAAAACATGAGCATGCCAGCCCAGTAGGTGGCGATAGTACTAGGGTGTAATAAGTAAAGTAACAACTGATCAGTAGCCGTGATGAACACAGTCCTAATGCGGTTTATAACACATGCGTAAAACGTATGCAGGTTGACGGTGTGATGTCACTGTTTTCAAAAATATATAGAGTTTTAAAGTTTCTCCACTTTTAAGGGTGTTTTCAAACCCATTTGAACCCATTTAGGCCGAAATTTCAGAGAATAAACCATATTTTCAAGAATATATCTGTATATGTGTGGATTGGGCCTGATTGTTTTGCAAGTAAAAGCCAGAAATAGTGAGACAGCAGACTGAGAGAAGGGTGTGTGCGCAAGAGTCATGTGCTAGCTCATGGTGGCATGGGGATGCCAGCCCAGACATGTCAGCGTGCCAGCACGGAGAACACTCTACTACAAAAAGACAGCAGAGCAAAGCCACGCACGGTCATCTCCTCTGTGTCAGAGAGTTTGTCACACCGCAACACGCTTCTGTCCAGACACATACTTTCACACTCAGAAAAAGAAACTGTGTGTGATTACACTTATGTAGAGGTGTTAGCCAAGGAGCAGGTGTGTCAATGTGTGTGTGTTTATGTGTGTGTGTGTGTGTGTGTGCTGGCACAGGTAATAGACACGTCTGCACATCCTTTTCTAACATTCTGCTGCAGGTCTGTTTTGCTTTCTCCATAGACACACTCAGATGATTCATAATACTCGATAAAAGATAGTGTCGAGGAGCACAAACTCATGCAGCAGTCATGTTTCACACACATCTCAACCGTCAAAATACTCAATCTTTTATCTGCTTTAGTGGCATCCACTGCATCCATTCTCCCACACCTGCACTAATGTGATAGTCTCACTTTCCGTCTTATCAGTGCGTCTATCGCGGCGCAGTCTCTTCCTTTGTAGAGCAAACAATCCGTCCAAGTATCAGTTCAACTCCAAATACCTGAGTGTCAGTCAGTGCAGGGAAATCTGGGTATCAAATGAAAACAAACTATTTTTCATATCTATCTCACTATCTATGTCCAATCAAGGTTCTCTTTTACATCTGTCTTTAAGGTCAGTGTCACTGTAGGGACTGTAGTAACAACACACAATATATACACCATGTGCATTAATTATGCTCTACATTTATATTCCTTTAACTAAGGATACAAAAGATACACCCTTGAGAGTCCCCTGTCGTGTTTCAAGCATTTGTACCCTAAAATGCCAGTTAAAACCCTTTTTTTTCCTGTTCTTGCTTCTGTATTAAACTAAATACTAGCGAAACCTCGTAAAAGTCCTTTCGGTAATCAATCTACTCATTACCCTTGCACTAGCTCGTTATTTAAGACCACACAAGGAATAATGAAGAACAACCAAGAACTTCACCACAGAAAAAAAAACATTCACACACGCGCACTGATCACGGGCCAGGCAATGATGCGAAAAGATCTTTGAAGCGGTGCTTGGCGTGGTTTGTAATTATCCCAGTTTACAAATCGGCGCGTTACTATGTGTGAAATATCTGCAAGCAATTTGTGGCCGTGGAGGGAGCGAAGGCGCAGCGTGGCATCGTGCTGCATCCCAACGGGCATGTACGGCACATTTCAATCCCACTGCCACCACCACATTATCAGGGACAGCGTTTATAAGCGTCCCCAACATCATCCAAAGTACTTTAAAGGAACATTAGAGCGTTTTTTAAAAAAGCTAGTGTCTGTTTATTGCATCTGTAGTGTGTGAGCAATTACCATGCACAATAATTTCAACACATTTCCTGTACTGAGAAAATAACAAAAAACAGACAAAAAAAGGCCCATCGACAACTGGCCCAACAATCGTCTGTTTATTTCTTAGTACAGGGACACATGCTGAAATTTTTGTCACTGGTAATCACCCATATGCTACAGACGACAGAAAATAGGAAAAAAAATTATCAAATATTCCTGTAAGAATCTAACATGGTCTTCACGATATTTGCTGTAGAATTAGCACATATTGAACACTAAACATACAATTTACAATCACTGTTGCACGCATTGTTTTGTGGCGATCCATCCTTGCTCTTATGCTATGTCGTGCTATACTGTATACCGTATACAAAAATGTAGAAGCTAAACAGAACAAAGATCAACCAATAACGTTACATTTATGCTCTAATATACAGCATTACATAGATACCACACATACCAGCGTTTTCCCTTCATCTCACATAACAGAAGGTGAGAACATGTTGCATCGTGATGTAAACCTATAGCTAAAGGACACAGGAAATAAATATAAAAATAAGAAACCAACTTTAATATTGTACTTATTACTGCAATAATGCAATACTGTTGGACGACTATCTCACTGCTGGTGTGTGTTTCAATTTATAAGAGTGAGTGTGTGTATGAACTCTCTAAATACTGTTTTTTAATGACAACACATTGCTTTATATGAGAACACAGAAGGAGATATATTGGTAATTACAGATAAAATCAGGGAATTACAGGTTAAAAAATATAAACTGGGATATTTATGTAAACAGTTTTGATTTTTCCTTGTTTTTCCAAACCTACTACATAGAAATATATCTATAACTGCACTTGGTTTAAAATATTTTTCAACCATGATGAATAATAGATCACAGTTAAATAGGCAAAGAAATGATCAACATCTCCCGTGGTCGAATTTACTGGCTGTTTATTATTCCTCTTCTGGTCGAGTTGCTTTGATGTGCCGATAGCATTGTTATTGTAGCATTATCTGAAATCTCGAGCCTACTTAACTTGGGTCTGATTTCAACATACCACAAAGTTATCTGCATGGGCCGATGCGCGCGGCTGGCACCACTCTGATTTTCGTGTTCATTGAGATTCAAGCCGAGGCTTAGCATTGTCAGGCCTATAGAGAACGCTGGTGAGGAGAGAAAACCTTTGAAAACGCAATTAGCTCAGCATGTCGGCACAAATCGTGGGTTTTTATTCACGCATGAACATGCTACTTTGACATGCCTGGAAAAAAAAAAATGCTAAAAAAACGCAACACTTTGAATGCACACAAAGGGGTCTTTGTTATGAATGCTGGATCCATATAATGTTAAAAAAAGAAGAAGCCATGCTGGTCGGGGGAACAAACAAAGTATCACATCAAACAAATAGACTAGGCTCCTATGACACTGACCACCAGTGTTCCTTTCAGTCAGCCGAGCTCTGACATCATCTGACTATTCCACGCTTGCAGCACTCTGGCTTTGAATGGACAAAGGGCAGTCCACATCATGTATAAACTGCTCTTAGACCTTCTAACCTTAACCAATCATGCCCTGGATTTGGTGTTGAATAATGACCGCTTCAAATGACGAGTAATGTAGTAGCACGTCCAGCCTGTAACTGAAGGAGTAAGTGCTTTTCACAAGTAACAGGAAGCTTCTGCCAAATTGAATAGCTGCAGAAGTGAGCTCCAGTCTGAGTATATGGTATCAGTCTGACCTCAAAATACCTGAAGAAAGGTGGAGAGAAGGAGCATGAAAGTGTGCAGGACCTTACAGCTGCAAGGACCCTTACAGCTGACTGTATGCTGGGAGAAGCTGGGATTAGAAGTAAAAAAGAAGTAAAAAACATATTCCCCCTTTCAATACTGTTTTTAAGATGCCCTCTTTGACATCCTGTCACAACTTGGAAGTGGCCTCTTGCTGAACAAGAGAAGGAGCGGAGCGGATTTTGAAATAGGAATACGTTGCCCTTGTTAGTGAGGATAAGCATAAAATTAGCTATTTTATGCTATAAAAGCTATTTCCTTGGTGCACATGTAGGAAATCAAATGTTTTACAATATTAATTATTTCAAAGTATTTTTTTATAGATTGAAAAATGGAATTGTGTCAGGTCACAAAAATTTCTCGGCAACCTCTCCTCTCCTGGAGTCTACATTTCTACTGGCTCGATCCGTTGCCCCTCTGTTGGGTCATCTAACAAACAATACTTGAGCTAATAAAGTAATGGAATTACATGAAATGGCAAGGGTGAGTTGAATATTAAAAACAGTAGTGAAACGGGGCAATAGTGTACTGCATGGGATCTGATTTAATGAGAAATACATGTCAAATCAAACTGTTGGATTGAGTTTGAATGAATTTGAAAATGTGCAAGTGTTAACCACACCCCAACCCTAACCATCATACCCATCATAATTAATTTTTTTTAAAAATTGAGCCATACAAATTGTTACAAATGTCAAAAAAGTGTGAGACCATGCTGATTGCATGACAACAGTGTCGTAGTGCTAAACTCCTAAACTGTGGGACCACGCAGGTTCACACAAACAGGGCATTTGCCGAACGCTGAATGCTCCGCAATCAAAGAAATAAAGGGGCAATCTAGCACACAAACAAGAGATTTCCCCATCGCCAGTGCCAACGCAGCCGGGCCCTCCTCTCGCAGAACAAGGGAAGTACTATTGACTAAATCCCCCCTCCTCCTCCTCACTGCTTCTCTGTCATTCTCCTGCTCTACTATTTTTCTCTCTTCAGTCGGCCCCCTCTGCCAGTCTGTGAGGCGCGGTGCCAACCCTTTCCACCGCTGGGCACTCTGCCCTGCCCTTTATGCAAATGCTTTAGCGCCGGCCCCAAACTCACAACCCTGCCTGTCTCCTCCTCTCTCGCGCTTTCTTTCTCTTGTTCTTCTTGCACCCTTTCATTGTCACTCTTCATCACCATCCCCAAGCACTCACCACCATTACTGATCCTCTTTATCCTCACGCTCGCTCTCTTGCTTTTCTTAGTCACTCTTCTTCTTGTCTTTCATTCTCTTTTTTCATTCCCTACATTGTCATGCCCTACTAAAAACCCTTAGATATCAGGCTGTCAAGTCTGCGAATGTCTTCCCTTGGATAGGGTGTCATTGAGGAGCAAGGAAAGAGACACAAAAGTAAAGAGCCTACAGGTGTGTCCAGACTTGGCCTTGGCAACAGAGAAAGACAGAGTGAGATACAGAGAGAGAGACAGAGAGAGAGAGAGAGACTTAAAAGGCATTCTGTGCACCACGGCCCAGACCTATAGGGGTCAGCGTCATCTCTGGGGCGACCCACAATTCTGCAGGGGAAAGACTTACCAACACCTATTTCTGTGCCTGAATTAACATGGACCTACAGGTCAAGTTCTAGACAGAAAGAGTGAAAGAAAGAGTGAAAGAGTGAAAACCTAAAGGAAAACTCTACCCTGAAATATGTTTATATTGAAATATTTGGGAATGCTAATTTTTAGCTGGTGCTGTGTTTTTGTTATTCCCATAAGAAGATAGTGGTTTATTGGGCTGATATCATATTTCATAATTCACAATGGCATTTAATGAGAGAAAATATTCAACCATATCACACAGAAGTGATAATAGTCAGGTTTTACTGTTAGCTCCCGAAAACAAAGAAAGCAAGAGCTTCTTTTTTTCACTCACCATTTTTCAGCGACCTACAATGCCATATTAATGAGAAATCAAAGGTAGAAGTTGTGGAGACACAACAAACGCTGAAGGTTCCAGAATGCACTTCAGCTGGCAATAACAACGAAGGTCCACAATGGTGCTGACGGCAGTATTAGCATGAAAGTTAAAGCTTTGCAACTTTACCTATTTGAGTCAGAGTGTACAGATGAGGAGGTGAGAGACCTGGACAGACTAAAGGACGAAAGTGCTGGTGCTTCAATCTCTCTACACTGCAAAAAATATCTATGGGCAAAGTCAACTGACAGTTCTCCTTAAACAAATATAAGATTATTAAGCCTATTTTTACTTATTTTTACTCGTTTCAAGCCTATAAACAGGTACTTTTGCTTTTTCAAGTGTTTATCTAGGAGAAGCAAAATTATCTGCCAATAGAATAAGACAATTTATCCATGAAATCAGTAAATATGTGTACAGGTGTGTGCATTTTTTATATAATAATCTCCTAATGAGAAATATTAGATAACCTTTCCTTTATTCAAGATATCTTCACTTGCAATCACAGGTAGAGATGAAGCTTAAATGTTGACATTGTCTTAACTCCAACCTTGTATTTCTCTGTTAGACGTCTATTTAATAAATCAATCTAAAATTAGCCTCTATTCCTATCATTCTGTCATAACACTGTTGTGGATTGTGAACAGAAATGCAGTTTATCAGAGAAGAACTTTTAACTTGACACAAGCAAGTGTCTACTAAAGTTACCCAGGCTAAGCAGAAATATTCCTGCTCCACACTAGAATATTTAAAGGTGTCTGACGTGCGCAGTCCTCTCGTACACCCTTTTCCTATCGGTAAATATGACTGCCCACATCCCTTTCCCCTCTTCCTGAGCAAACTTCCTCATGTTGAATTAATAAAGATGCTGTGACCTCCCAGCACCAGGAAACCAGAGAGCTGACGACAGACAGCAGCAGGAGGGGTAAACAAAAACATGGCAACAGCCAATCCGGGGTCTGGACTGTCCCCATGGCGATACTTAGACACCCGTAGCCAGTGGGGACACAGCATGCGAATGAGATGGCTTCAAGCTGAAAGACTTCATTGGCTGGAGGGAAGCACAGAGACACGCCCCGTTCTCAACAGGGCCCAATTTGGCAGTTGGAGGCCCCCAAAAGCATTAGCAGGGGGTGTTCATTTTACACGAAAATTTAATAAATGGAAAAGCACACGGAATTAAAGCTCCAAATGCCACAAACACGACAAACACGCAGTACTTCAACCTGCCATTCCAAACAAGTGCTTCTCTCTCCCTGTATAAATACACTCATCTGCCACTTTAATAGGAACACCTGTACACTTGCTTATTCATGCAATTATCCAATCAGCCAATCATGTGACAGCAGAGCACAGCTTTAGTCACTGGTCACATCAAACATCGGAATGGTGGAAAAAAAAAAAAGTAACCTCAGTAACTTGACCATGTCGTGGTTGCTGGTGCAGGACAGGTTGGTTTGTGTATTTTAGAAACTGCCGATCTCCTGGGATCTTCACACACAAGTCTACAGTTTACACAGAACAATGCCAGGACAAAGGTCTGGCTGGTTCAAACCGACAAGACTATAGTAACTCAAATAACCACTCTTTACAACTATGGTGAGCAGAAAAGCATCTCAGAATGCACAACATGTCAAAAGCGGATGGCGGATAGGCTACAACAGCAGAAGACCACATCCGGTTCCACAGGTGTCAGCCAAGAACAGGAACCTGAGGCTACAGTGGAAACAGGCTCACCAAAAGTGGACGGTTAAAGATTGGAAAAAGATCAGTATATCCTTTTTTTCCAGAACCTCTGCGCGTTTGTATTTTCATGCTGCAATTATATAGTTCTGTGGCATGAAGCACAGGTTTGGTGGGCAGCATTGCAGAAAGGAAATGAATACGGTCTTTTACTTTAAGCTCTCAGATCAGGATTGGAAAGTATGGGATTTACTAAGAGAGTGTCTCTCTCTCTCTTTCTCTCTCTCTCTCTCTCTTGCTCTGGAGAGACGTAATTGGGTTATGGAGCACAACCACATCATTGTTTTAACAGTGGAGGGATTGTACCAGCCAAAGTCCCACTAGCGACATGCCTCACTCACAACAAATGTATTTTAAGGCAGGAGGCATCTCTTTTTTCTGGACATAGCCACCGTTTCTTGATTCAGCTAAGGGACACAGAAGAGAGGGCAGGCTGAGAGTCTCAATTGTGCCTACATATCTACATCGCCCTGATCTTGGCACAGTGAGTGTCTCCTAACTGGTGTAATATGGTTATGATACATTCACATTCCTCACAGTCTTGAGGGAAATATAATACGCCTGTATCGGCTGTTTTAATCACATGCTGCTTCCAGGGCAAAGAAAGAGGAGAATACAAATAGCTTTGCAGAAAAAAAAATCCTTCTGCAAATAGATCCCCTTAATATATATATCAGCAGATATTAAATGTGAAACACAAGACAAATGATTGTAAAAAGAAAAAAAGGCAATTGTTGCAAAAAGGGGAGCAATTTCAATAACCCAGCAGCTCCAGTGAAGAATATGTTTTTGTATACATATTTGAACTGTTTAAAGAAGACAGT
>NC_069722.1:13350763-13573263 GCF_027358585.1 Pangasianodon hypophthalmus | reverse complement strand
TGCTCCGCCAAAGCAACGCCAAGCCTGGCATAGCCACCCGGTGTAAATGTCCACACCCTCCGACTCAGAGATCCTCTTCACTCAACGAAGAAAACTAACAAACCAGACCAAACAGTTAAAATGCATCAAAAACAGGCCAAAAGACCTTGCAGCATTTATACTGATGGCTGATCAGATTAAATACATGGTACGAGGCCTCGTCTGACGTTACCGAAGGCCCTTACCATTTTATCAAACAGATGCAACGAGACGCCATTTGGTCTGCGCCATTACAAGAGGCCTTCACTGTTTTCCCACAGATCTTGGTTCTGATCAGCTCTGATCGTTTACTTGCTTTCCATCCAAAAAAGAGGGAAAAAATACGTTCTGTGGCTTATGTATATGCAGCCTCAATTATGTAATTTGCGCTTGTGTTCGAGTGTGTGTTCCATAACCATGGCAACAGCACAACATATCAGCAACCGCAGAGCCGCAGTGGAGCTACGGGCACTGCCAGGGCTCTGCCAAGGCCTAATCCGTGCCAGGAGTGACATGAGCGAAGGGGAAGGGAGGAGGACACACACACTCACTCACACACACTCACTCACACACACACACACACACACACACACACACACACACTGGATATCCTCCTATTCTTCTTGGCTGGAGACTCCCATGGCAATAGCAGCAGGAATCCATTCTCCACGGATACTGGGACAGCTGTGCAGATAGCGAATAAGAAGCGATCGATTCGGCCTCTCTGCATACAGCTTGAGAGAAAAACACTAAATAGTCTTTAATCCTGATCTTTAATTCCCTTCAGCCAACACCATTCAGCCAAATTCAGGCCACACAGTTCCTGCAACCAGCACAGTGATAGCAAAACAACAAAAGGTCTTTAGGATTTATTACCCAATAAAAATAAAACCTTGTATTGCTCTCTGTAAATGTCCATTCAGATAGGTACATTTAAAAATGTCCCTGAGCAGTTTATTGACAGTACTAAGAGCAACTAAATCAAGTTAATGATTTATTTGAATGAAATGATGCAAATTAAAGAGCCATCTTTATAAATAGCTAGTCATTTCAAGACCAGGAGCACCAGAATACCTCAGATGTTGCTGTTAATAATCTGCATAAAGCGAGCAGGAGGAGAAGCCATTGGGTGTAGAAGACAACGGGGGCTCGAGAGGGATGAATAAGTAAAAGGAACACAGTGTCCTGTTGCACCACTGCCATTATAGTCATCCATTAGTCCCTTTACAGCAATGAGCCTAACTTAGTACTGCCAATATCTGCTCAAGTCCAATCACAATACCTTTCTGCATTTCACATAAAATCATAATGCTGTGTGCTTTTGGTAAACAGGACAATATTGGTAGATTTCCATTTGTGAATCAGTTTTACATTGTATTTGAGGAAAAAAATGGTTATGGAACACAGTGTATTATTATTATTATTATTATTATTATTATTATTATTACTATTGTTGTTGTACAAAACCTTATGTATTCCTTATGTAAAATGTGTGGTTCTCTTTCTGTTCAAAATTTGCTACCAATGTACTAATCAGTCGACAGGTTCTACTGAGTTGCTGAGGAAAAAAAAAAAACGATCAAATGTAAATTGCTGTTCCAGTCAAAAAACTAGCAAACTGCAATGCTGACCAATCCCGTGATAACGCCACATGGGCCTAATCTGCATTAAGGCACTGGTCCGCTGCTTTGCCATTGTGCCTGTATGCAGAAGAACTAAAAAGCAGCGAATGAGTGAATAAGTGCGATGTATAGCAATATTTGTGAATTTACAAGCGAACAGTGCTGAATGTGTGTGTATGTGTTTGTGACTTTAATTCGAAAATGTCCAACAATTCTGTTTGTTCAGACCGTGGTTTCATCAGATTTTAATCCCCTGAACAGCTGTTTCAAATCATTTTCCAGGCCTGGGAAGCGAGAGAGAGAGCGAGCAGGGATGCTGGAGATTGATTTAACATTCACCTCGGCAAATGTGACTAAATGTAGTTTTCAGAGGAAGTCTATAGGAGTTGGATGACCACAGTCAAGAATATCCATTTAAGCGCAGTTTATCATGCATCGGCCAACATTTCTTCCAGGTACTGACTAAATGACTCTATAAATCATTCTGCAGTGATCAATACTGAATCACAGGCTAAACAGCAATTGCAAAATTGCAAGGTATCATAAGTAGAACCTTACAGGACACAGTAATTGTAAATTATTATTTTAATTAGACCAGTACTGTAATTTAAGTTCTTCCTTAGTGGGAATGTTTACAATGTGTCATAGCCTTAGTGATACTAATTACAGAACTTTCTTTTGAACAGGAACATTAGCAGGCTGCGCCCTTTTAAAACAACTTAAATGGCATCAGAGTTGGACAACTGTGGTCTAATAATTTCAAGCCGAGACAGCTGTAAAAGTTTGTACAAGTAATTAGCAGGCCTTTACGAGATGTTCCTGAGACTCCTGAAGCCTAATTTTATTTTTGTGGTGTAAATCTCATCTGACATGGCCATCTTCTCAGCACTTAAACACTTCACAGTAGCAAAAAAAAAAAAATTCTAACTGAGGCTCATTTTATTGGAGTAAGAAAACTGTTTAAAAAGATTTGCTTAAAATTACAGTGAAAATAATATGCACAACTGCAAGAAAACTGGAAGAAAAAACAGCAAAATAGCCAACAAGAGTTTTATATAATATTATATATTATGTATTATTTGCATTATGCAACAATTGTACTAATCCAGGTTAAAAACATGTGACCTATGTAGGCTGACCTGTTGCTTAGGTCAGTATCCTACTTATGAGCCAAATTCCTACATATACAACTATAGAAATTACACTAATTATTACAAAGACCTTAAAACACAACCTATGCAAAAAAGTCAAGCACTGATAGTGTTAATATTAATAATTATAGTATAATATTAATGGTATTAATGAAGTGAGAAATGAGAATATGACTAATTTCCTTTGCAGCCTTGTTTAAGACCAAAGCAAATGCCAAGCTATTAAACACTGGAAAGATGTGAATGCACATTTTTTTAACTTTATTTATTTATTTACTTATGTTTGAAAGAAGGATGAAGGAGCCAATAGACGTTTAATTAATGCATAACAGAAATATACCGAGCTCTCTTATTTATATATTAAGTATAATTGTATAACAGGAGATTATTTAAAAGACTTCTGCAAAATTGCTGGAAATAAACGGGAGATTAAAATGAGAAGTATGCTCTACGCTGTAGCAACAATGGATCTTTTGTATACCCTGATTGCATTTTTTTTTAAATTATTATTATTATTCAGATATCTTCCAGCACCGCAGACGGAAGTTCATCTCGCCTCTAACCACTCAAGTGCATGCATGTGAATTTTGGCATTTCCTAATCTCCATCATGCGCAGATCCCCCGCAATCCTGACCGCACTGTAGTCCAGAAAAGCTTTTATCCCGGCCCCATTATTCACTCCACTGTTTACACCCGGTCATCTCTGGCTTTATTACAGATCGGATTTTTTTTTTTTTATTGTTAAGCAAACACGCAAAACGCAAAGCCTCTGAAAGTCCACAAGCAGAGCCGCACAGTCGCGAGCGCTTCTGCAGGGGTGGGGGGGAGAAGCGTGCACACACACACACACACACACACACACATGCACACAAACACGCGCACACACACTGAAGAAAAGTTTAGTGCCACTCCAAAATTCTTTCTCGCTTAGGATGCCTTCAGAAGTGCGTGTGTGCAGCACGTGCGCGTTTGGCCGCCGCCTCTGTTATCAATTACTGTATATAATTAATGGAAAGAGCGCGCGCTCTATAATGCCTTCAGACTGCAGCATAGCCGCGTTACACTATAATGATGATGAGTAGTGCTAATGATGGACATTTATTAAATCAAGAGCCTTTACATAAAGCTGGTTTACATTACACTGAGAAAACCTCAAGGCTACTAAATGTTAAAGGAGCAAGGGGAGAAAGAAATACAAAAAAAAAAAAAAAAAAAAAATGCATGCACAGCAGTTCTCTCTACATCCTTTAGAAAAGAAAAAAAAAAGTCTTGGTCTATGCCAGGAGAAGCTGGAGGCCATTTGGTAATGTTATAATATTGTATATTTATTTTTCCAGTTTGATTTCACTCACTAATGCCGCTTCACCTGGAGCAGAGGAACTTAAGGGTTCAATGAAACATAAGCTGGTAAATATGTGGATTTCAGGCACAGGAGATAAATCTGCCCTGATCCGCTTACAGAAACAAAACCCAAGCTAGAAAAACTCCCAAAACGAAACGTGTGCTAAATGTCCAGCCTGTGCACAGTTCGTCGGAATAAACGTGCGATGGAGCAAATGTATATGACCTTAATTTTCCTCTTATTTACCTATAGACATGCACCTCTGATTAAACACTGAGACTCTGTGCAGTTACCTCTAACTGCAAGTGCACCTATTACCCGTTTCAGCTGATCGTGGCCATAAAAAAAGGAATTATTCACTGCTGAATTACACTGTTTCACTCAATTGGTATGCTAACTATTGTTATACGTTTTGGAAATAGAAAACAGACCACAGCCTGCTAACCAAATGAACTGGCAACAGAGGCATGTGAGCAAAACTGTTTTAATAAAACCACTGTAAAATCAGGAAGAAATTACACATCATATGGACACAACGGTCCGTCTTTGCAGGAATAAACCAGCATCCCTAAAAATGACCTAAATTTGTGCAGTAAATCTTCATAAAGCTGTTGTGCATGTGCCGAAATGCAGCAATTTGTCCCACATGCTGTGCAGTAAAAAAAAATGCGGCAGCTCTGATAAATGCAAGCAGAACAGTTAAATACAAGTACAACCACTTGAGTTAGGCAGGAAAAACCCAAGCACGGTGACTCTGTTATTTCAGGTCTAAACCCAGACAAAGTGTATAAAAGTGTTTAGAAAAGTTGATGAAGGAGAGCGCTCGCTTTCTGCTTGACAGAAAAGAAGACGTTACATGGAGGTATTTGGATAACTGTGGCATTTCTCAGGAAAACAGACAGTTTGTGGTCTGTCCACGTGTAAACCTCAGCCGTCTGCCCTACACACACTTGCCTCGAAAATTCACAGTCATAACTCTAAGATCATTCTGTACACTTCAAGCATACTAAAATACAAATATGGGTCTATATTTTTTTTTAAAAAAAGGGAGGGAAAGTACATCTATGCTGCATTTTTGAAGAAAAGGAAATTACATTTTGGCAGTATTTGAATGGAGAGCGGAAAGCATCGTTAATAATCTGATGTTAATCTGCTGCAATAATAAATATCTTCTAGTTTTCAGATAATTTTGTGTAATGCTACTTGAATACAAAACAATAAACTGTAATAAATTACTAGACTATGTAATAACTAATAAATAAGTTAAACAATAAGTGCAAAATGGTATTAAATGACAGGGCTGAAGAAGAAGCCCAGTCCATTGACTAGACCTGTGAGAAGAATTAAAAAATTAGTTGTTAAAAATAATATATATATATATATATATATATATATATATATATATATATATATATATATATATATATATATTCCTTAAAACATTTTGTCTATGAACAAGTGCTTATCATCAACAATAATTGCAGTGTATCTTTTATACCTTGTGCGTATGGATTCATTTCCTTTCATAGAAATCAAATGCATTAATTGTGAAAAGTAAAAATAAAACACTGTGTGTGTCTTGGGGTAAGCTCAAGAACTTGCACCGCTTCACATTTTAGCTACACACATCAAAATATTCAAAGTCATAAATAAAATAAGCAGTTAGAAAGAACTTGGCACCATATAAGAGTAATCAGAATAAAGAGCACAGTTGTTCGTGCATGGACTACATATCATATATTTGTATATGTAATAGAGATGGATCCCACATTTTTCCAGCTCAAACCATAGAATTCTTTCTTTCTGTGTACAGACGCATTTAAATTTCATCCAAAACCTGATTTAAAAATTATGACATTATGGGAATGCATGGAAGCATGTAACAGTTCATTCATTTTGTATTTGCATAAAACAATAGCTGGTCATTACAAGTCATAAACAAAACTTTTCAATCACCTGAAATGCAATGCACCATTCATTATTTTGTGTGCCAAAAAAATAAAAATAATAATAATAATAAGCTGTCAGACTTTCCCGGTTATAGAGCGACAGTGACAGTGACCTTTGGCTTGTCCAAAAAAAAAAAAAAAAATACAGCAATGAGTTAGTTATCTAAGAGACTGACAATCCAGCACATTCGATCCCAGACTGATCTGAGATCTGCTAAAGCCTTGCGTTTTGACTCATTACACACTTTCTGCTGAAGTTAAACCCCTAAAAAACGAGCTGTAACTTTAAAGCCTGGTTGTACTCTCACTCTTCCTCATCCTCTTCTCCCTCCTTTTTTTAAAAATATGAAACAGAATCGAGCGACGCGCCATTTTCTCTCCCAGGCGCGTTACAGCGAAACGCCTCCCGAAACTTATTAAAGTGTTAGAAGTGGAAAAGAAGCGAGTCAGTTGAACCGAGTCAGTGCAAAACGACACCCGAGCTCGAGCGCCATAATCACGAAGAATAACCCAGTCGCAAAAAGGTACGAAGGGGAGACACAGGAGGGGAGGGGAGAAAAATAATAAAAAAAAAAAAGATCAACAGAAAGCCAGACAGATATATATATTAAAAAAAACAACAGTGAGCATGGTGTTTACCTGTGTTAAGCAGTACGGGGAGTACATGGTTATTGCGTTAGAGAGTGAATTCGCGGAGCTTATTGCAGATGGAAGGCAGTCGGCCGCGGTCGCTGCATTGCAAGTTCGCCGCGCTGCCTCGCTCCCTCCACGCCGCACTGCTAAAAACCCCGCCTAGGCGACTCAAAGTGAAAGCTACACACACACACACACACACACACACAGGCACCATGCACACGCACACACACACACCCGCGCGCGCGCACTCACACACACACGCACACACACTAAAGTTTGGAAGAGAGGGAACTTTTTCCTCTCCCTCCCTCCCTCCTTCCCTCCCTCCTCTGACTTCCTTTCTCCTTCTCTCTCTCTCTCTCTCTCTCTCCCCCATGCTTTCCCTGAGTACACAACAGCAAACGGTTAAATCAACGTCGTGCTGGAGCTGAAGTGACTTTATAAAGATACCTTACTGCAGCTTTTGTTCAAATGCTATGAGCACGAGTTGCTAACCAACCTCACCCGAGTTCACTAATCTACCTCTAGATCAGAAGTTCTCAAGCCCTTTAACTCTAATCCCACAGACTCCTCAGTACAAAAATAATCCAACTATTCAAATAGTATGTGTACAGTCATATTCTGGGTGTTTGTTGGAGGGAATGAGGGTTTTGAGGGTTTCCTGAACGGTTTATTTCCACTCAGAACAATTTTTATTTTTTTTTTAAATTGTCATTTGAGTCAAGTTGATATTATTGCATTCTACATGTTTGAGTTATTGAGGTTTGGATTAAACTCATTCGATTCAAGTGACCAGGCAAATAGGATAATAGCTATACAAACTCTAAAATAAATACAATATCTTTGATAAGGACAGTTTGTGATTTCAGTTACTGTAACAAAAGGGGGAAAATAAATGAATAAATAAATAAAGAATAAAACGCATGGCTCAAGACTACAGCATGCCAAAAAAAAAAAAAAAAAAACAGATTGGCCTGTAGGCTAATGTACCTGGATGTTATACAATGTGTAAACTCTGCTCTTTATTTAGTTCTGTTTCCAGCCATATAGAAGGAAATGATGTCTGAGGCAATTTTCATCTTTAAGAAGATGTCAAAAATGATGTGTCAATTAATAACACACTGCTTTTGTGTCATATTGTGTTCCATTTGTGCTAAAATGAAGGAGAAAAAGAGCAAAACTGGTCATCTAGTCAAGTGTTAAATCATGCTCCAGGCATATTGTGGGCTGCCATTTAATTTCACATAGATGTATATTACTGTTTTGTTTTTTTTTTTCAGTTAGATAAGAGTCATGCAAGTACGGTAAAGTTCTTGCTACATGTGTCGAGAGTGTAAGCATTGATCTTAATAACAGAACAGTTGTAGGCCATACTGTCTTAAACCTATACACCATGTGAATTTATTTAAATATACAAAAGGATATACAAAAGGTCATTATATGATACGTATCTGTGTATAATAGCTAGTAAAATGTGAGAAAGTTGTATAATGTCTACACAAAATGTGTTGACAAGATGCATAATATGAAAAAATAGAATGCGAAGAATCCCACTTTGCAAATGAGATTTAAGAGTATGACCCTGACAGATACATACACTTGGAAGTTATAGTAGAAAAAAAAAACTGTAGTATAGGCACACTTTCATCAGACGTTGAAAGACCCAAAACATGTCAGGTGTGCACAGACATACACACCTAATAATAGTATTGTGAGTGCTTCTAAAATCCTAAACTCCTCATTGCTCCATGCAGTACACATTAACACAGGCAGTAAAATGGAAAGAAAGTGAAGTTGGGGAGGCTGCGCCTGGGTGGGGAGGCTTAGTGGGGGTGAAGTCATTGTGGGGAAGCAGAGCTGAAGTTTGGAACTGACAGCCGAGGCCTCGGGATTTATGAGGCCTGCTGCCTGCACAGCACCACCACAAGCCACTGCAGGGGAAACAACGAGCAAAGCCAGCGCTGTGTGGCCAATTACCGCACACAGCCAAAGGAGAGAGGGAACGATGGAGGGAGCAGTCGGTCAACGGCAGAAGAAAGACTGAGAGGGTGTGTGAGTGTGTTGTGTGTGTGGCATGGGTTAGGTCAAACCACATCAGCTGTAGATAGTGTACTTGATTGAAAGTCGGTATTGGTGTGCGGTCACTGGCAACAACAGTGACCATGCTTGACCCTTGAGATTGCGTACATAAGTGGCCCTAAATAGGGCATATGTTCTATTGCGGATAACCATCTCAAAGCACTGAGATGTTCTAAACACACTAGAGACCGTGGGAGAATATTATTTCTTTTGCCACTTGTAAATAACGAAGCATTTTTGTGGCAAAAGACAAAACCAGGCTAAGGGAGATTAAGGAAGGAGATTTTCCTACATTTCACCCAACACTTAGGAGCGCTCATGTAGCATCACTTCCTAAATGAGCCCGATGTTTAGCGGTCAGAGAGAATGAAACACTCGTTTACTAACACATGGCTAAACCATATGCCGGGCCTCGATTAGGAGCAGTCAGCCATCTTTCTTACGAGGCAAAAACGCACACATTGTTGTGCATTAAACTGTGATTGCTCAGCAGTTATGTGCATGCTGCAGCCAGCATCTGCAAGGTGTTACATTTACTGAATTACAGTTAATCTCTTCACCTTAACTGTTAGAATAAGTCTTGCACACTATACTAAAAAAAGCTCCTGGTGATCTGAGAACAATGGGCCAATCATTATAGGGGGTTTCAGTAAAAGGGCTTGTCATACTGATAAAAGACGTGATAAAAGTGTAATATAGTGAACAGATCAGAATAGGGAAGATTAAATTATTTTCACAAATTTTCTCAGACTGTCAGCAAACTCGTGGCTATCTCTTGATATCCAATATGGCTTTTAAATGCCCCGCCTCTTCCCATTCTTCCCACCAATCATGTTTTCCTGTTTTCCCTCCGTTTTCAGCTAGTCTCTGCACCCCGAGACATTCGATACGTTGGAGCAAGCCAGATTTTCTTTGAGAAACTTGGCAAAAGCTGCCTGCTGGAAACAAAAAGAAACAAAGAGCAGAAAACCAGCTCCCAGCTCATTAACAATCTCATTTTCAGTCATCCACAGACTCCTAGCACCATCCCTCCTTCCCTCCATCTCTTTATACCATCCTTCTATTTTTATGGCCATTTTATTTTACTCTCATTGCCGTAAATCCAAATGAGCTTGCAGGGCGGAATTTTTAAAAGCTAAGCGCTGTTTTTTTTTTTTCTCGGCTGTATGTAGTAGTTTTTAGAACCCCCTCGTCTCTCATTCCCTCCCCTCTCTCACTGTGGGCTTCTCATTTTATACAAGTGCGCTGCACATTATCGTTATAATTTTCATTCCCACGAGAGAGCAGGGCTTCGGCAGAGTTGTAAGGTTTCTTTTTTTCCCCCGAAAGTGAGTGTGGAAATAATGACGGTAATGGCTTGCAGCTGAGGAGAGCTGTGAATGACATTATGATTGTGGCGCAATTAACAAGAGTATAAAAGTGCACTGTCCGTCACTGTAATTATGGCTGACACAAATAACAAATCAATAATAACAACAATAGGGATAATAAGAACTGCAGTAACAGGGAAAATAGTAATAATGAGGCATACCCGGTAGGAATCAGACACAACAAAGCATTCCGGCATCCCAGGACCTCTGGACGGGTCTTCATTCACCAGAAACGTTTCGGTAGCCTGAAATGTAAAAAAAAAAAAAAAAAAACAAAGTCACACATCATCATTACAACACTGTCATTATAACGTATTATCTTGAATATGATTGTGGTTTTGATTCCAAAGAAATTTGAGGAAAAAAGTTCAAGTTAAGCAAAACTTAACAGCATTTTTTCTATAATTATCTTGCAGTTACCAATGAAGACACTTCCTGCATTATTTCTCTGCATTTAAACAGCCACCCTGAATAGAACCACCCATTTAACAAGACATCACACTGCAAGCGGGCTTTGTGCTCTACAGCCCAGGTGCTTGAGTTTCTGTGCATGTCTGTCTCAGTTTGTTTCGAAATAGCCCCTCAATACCACCGTGTCTGCCACACTCAGCCAGACCAGAGATCCCGACTGGTCCCGGTCCACACCTGCTGACTTTCCAGTATGTCTGTGACTTATTGGGCACCCCAGCACTCACACAGCGGGCCCTTTCTTCCTAATCGACCGTCAAGGTGGTTTGTTTTCCCTGAGTGTTGATCCCATTCATGCCAGTTCATTTGTATGCTGGGGAAGAGCCTTGCTGGGACCAAGGGCTGAATACGCTCCCCATTCCCATTTTAGCCATTAGTGGAATCATGTTAAATCACACAGAAAAGCATGGAATAAAGCCACGACCAGGATATACGGTGTGTCTGTGAGCAGCAGTGAGTCTCAGGATTTGCCCACTGAATTACACTGTTATATGATCAGTGTGTGTAGCAGGAAAGTTGTCCCACATAAGTACACAGAATTGTGTGTAAGCACACACCCATACTTATTTCATTATACAAGAAAATCTCTGACGAAACTCAGCTTTAGACTGAGGCCATAAAATCACTGAATTTAACCAATCAAATGTGCATCAAAGTTGAACATACGCATATAGAAAAGTTTAGTGCTCGGGCATAAATAGACATAGCATTAAAATAACAGACATGCACGCGCACACTCATACACACACGCACACACACACAGCACTATAATAAGTCCCAGACACTGGCTAACCAAGCTGTGGCTGCAACACAAGCTATTCATATCCACAGCAATGAGTGGTTACAGGCACTTTCCCTTTCACTCTCTCAGGCCTCTACAGAGTTATGAATGTCTAAATACGCATTCAAAGGCAAACTGATTAAACTGCACGCCGACATTATAACACTCGAGTACTTCTCATCTACACAATAGAGCATTATTCAGAAATTAGGATGTATCCATACACATACCTCATTTTCTTGAGGAAGTATTGCTTTCTTTGCTAACTCAGTCATCTCTAATAGACTGAAAAATCCAGAGGACATGGCCCAGATCAACTTCTATTAATTAATTCTGTAAGCATTTTCATGCAGTCAACAAACAAACCAGAATTCATATCACCAGCATATTGCAGTGTCACTTCTTGAAGAACAAGTTATAAATTGGAAGGATGAAAACACAATTATATATGATGCTTTCCCCTGAATGAGTATCTAAGACAATTTGAGTATATATTTATTTTTGGGTTTATAATTATTTAGCAAAAATTTATTTATTAGGTATAGCTAATAAGCATTGCTTAATGTAAAAAACCAAAATTCATGTACTCCCCTTTTTGGAATGTTGGTGCACGTGTTACAGTTTTAGTAACTCATCCGGTAATTTTGAACCTCTACAGTGATTAAGAGACTAAATCATGAATGGTTGAAATATACTGGATATTACATTAATAAAGAAGATACAGTCAAGAAAACACAATATATTGTAATAAGACATCGAAATATTCAAATATATTAAAATTATCCACATTATTTAAATTTATAGTGCAGGACTGCAGAGAAGTGTTTCAGTAGAGAAAAAAGACAGGCCTACAAAAAAGGTAAGATTGCTAGCTAGACATAAACATCCAAGAATTTGACGTAGCCCATGGCTGTCCACAAACAGATTTTGCAATGTGCATCCAAGCTCGGTAATGAAGTTTGATTTATATTAATCCAGGAGACAATGAAATGAGTTTGGGTAGCCACGAATACTGTTATTATTAGCTAGATATTTGGCTAGGCACAGCTAAGAACAGCTAGGCACAGGTAAAGTGGTGTATTGGGAGATTATGAGTACCTGTATGGCAAAACAAACAAACAAAAAATTACAGGTTTTACTTGAAAGAGTAAAATATAGGAGCGCTGGTACTTCATACCGGTGAGTACTTCCTACTGCAGACATTGTTAATAAGTAGTAAATTTTAACATGATAAATCAATATTGAGGAAACCAGAGTGCCCAAAGGAAACCCTGAAGCACAGTGAGAACATGCAAACACCACACACACAAGGTAGAGGCAGGAATTGAGCCCCCAAACCCAGAGGTGCAAGGCAAACATGCTAACCACTAAGCCACCGTGCCCCCTAATGAAGGATTTATGTAAGGTTAATGTTAAAACAGGCGAGTTTATAAAGTATATTGCTTTGTCTATTGTCTGATGCTTTGTCGATTTTAGAAGAGAAAAAAATACTCAGATATAATTATGGGTTAATTCTTCCTCACCTTGGAAGTTACTATCTTTGTTTTTATGAACTGCACATTAATAAAGCATCTCTTGTCTTTTGGGAAGTACTGCATATATTTCTTACATGAGGCAAGGTTCAGCATGTTGTGCGTTCTGAGATGCTTTTCTGCTTATCACGGTTATAAATAATAGTTATTTACTGTAGTTAACATAGCTTTTCTGTCAGTTACGTAGCCTTTCTGTCAGCTAAAATCAATCTGGCAATTCTCCTCTGACCTCTCTCATCAACAAGGCGTTTTTTGCCCACAGAACTGCGGCTCACTGGATGTTTTTTGTTTTTCACACCATTCTGTGTGAACTCTAGAGACTGTTGTGTGTGAAAATCCCAGGAGATCAGCAGTTACTGAGATACACAAACCAGCCCATCTGGCACCAACAATAATGGCACGGTCAAAATATTTTCCCATTCTGATGTTTGCCATGAACATTATCTGTAGCTCTTGCCCTGTATCTGCATGATTTTATGCATTGTGCTGCTGCTACATGATTGGCTGTTTGGATAATTGCATGAATGAGTAGGTGTTCCTAATAAAGTGGCCAGTTAACTGCCATACAACAGTTTCTCTCTCTGTCTTTCCGTCCTAGATTGCCTTCACACTTAAAAGGCGCATCATTTGTTTGAGTCTCTGCTGATTGTTTGATGTTGTTCCCTCTAGTACTGTCCTGCTTTTCCCCTTCTGTACATTTTTATGGAGGATTGTATGAATTATATATGGTAGCCTTTTTTGTTATATATAATGGCCAATCCTTACAGCCTGAGCAAAACAGCCTCTCTAAATTCACGTTATGACCACAAAGATGCATTCAAATGGCTTACAACCTAAATAAGTCTTCAAAAGGATGGAGTCTGCCCCTTGGATCTCCACATGTTGTATGTCCTAGGGATTCAAACTGGGATTTTGCAGTGAATGCTGTAATTAAAATGTATTTAAATGTTGCAGATTAGTGATTATTCTCTTACTTCAGTATACTTTCACACACATTGATTCACGTTACACTATATAGATGTGGATTACAGCGAGGCCTACTGGGCACTCAGTGAGGGCACTGAATAAATCACAAATCTGTTCATAATCTCTTTACTACATCGGGCTTGCTACACACACAACAGCCCGTGAGACTAAAATACAGCAAAATGTTCCCCTTCCTTGTGAATATTTTCTCATAACATCTTCAACTTCAACATCGCCATCATGTTGAAAACAATCAGTACCACTGTGGTCCTCTTGTGCTTTTTTGCATATTTGAAGAGGTTGACTGGGAATCCACAGGATACCTACACACCCATTAACTCTCTCTAGACTTAACAGGTAATATGGCAAATACATCAAAGGCAAAGGGAGGGGGGCGAACTTGTTTATTAAAAATGGTGGAGTTGGGGGGAGTATATGAAAGGAGAAACGCATGCTGTGTGAACATTTGCCAGGGCCACTTCAGGGAAAAAATACTGGAAAAATATGATATTTCATACCTACATCTCTGGAGGAGAGGGCAAAAGGAAAATGAGCGGAGTGGGGGATATAATAGCAAAAGAAAGGGGGAGGTGTCGGTGGGAGACTGCTTATTGTTTGTTGGCAAGGCTGTTGAAGCAGGGAATGCTGTTACAATTGCCTTCTGTATAAGCATTGTGGTCTATATTGGCAGTAATTTCCGATCATGAAGTATTATGCACAATAAAAATTGCACTGGATATCCAAAAGCTTTCACGGAACACTATGGAACACACAAGCCTGAGTCTCTGAAAGACTGACAAGGCAATTGACTGGGATGAGACTTAGTACAGTTATTGGGAGGTTATCAGGAGAAGGGCTCGCGTGTGAACAGAAATCAGTATGTTACCCGAAAAGAGTATAAAAGTCTCAAGTCAAAAAAAAGAAGAAGATGAGAAATGGCTGAAAATTGAAGCAATTCCAAAATTAAGGAGATGGTGGAGGACATTTTTTTCCCTCAAATAAGTGAATCACCAGTAGACTTAAGAATGCTGTGTAGAGAGAGAAGAGAAGGAAGATGTAAGTGCTACAAAAACTCAAGTGTTTGAAACTTAGATTTCACAAAATCCACTGTATGTGAAATTTGTTATTTACATTTACTCATTTGGCTGATGCTTTTATCGAAAACGACAAACAGTTGACAACTCACAACTGTAGACTAAAGCTTTAATCACTGAGCCACCATTTCCTAGGTTGATATACATCATGTGCATGGAAAATGTGTACATGCAAATGAGGTTAAAAAAAAAACATTTGAAAGCTGCAATTTTAAATGACACAAAAAATTACCTGTCAAAATGGTCTGGGTTTTGAGTGTGAAAGTTTTACAGAATTGAAAGGAAAATTGCTAGGATGATCACCTGAGATTTGACCCCTAGAGCTGTCCATGTGGCTTCCCACTTTCCATATTTGGTCTTTGGTTACCCCATAATGTCATGCTTTTCATGGCCCCTTAGTATCACTTTTTGAAAACGTATTCCTTCACTAATCAAGCTGCTTGTTTTCCTTCTGCCCCTTACATAGTCTTGTATATTTCTACAGCAATTCCGAGTCATATTTCCTGGTACCTATAGTATAGTATTCTGGACCCAGGCTATGATCTCTGACAATGATTCTAGGAAATGTTTGAATACAATTTTGCAAGAGGACCCACGTCACTACCCAAAGCCTTCCATGTAACAGGAGACTACGCCAAACACAGTGGATCCAATGGCATGCAACACTGGCAAATCAAGGGATATTACCCTTCAGTGACTAGTATGATGGAACTTTTGGAAGTTTGGCAACTTAGCTCCTTAGTACATCACAAGTGTTTTGAACATCCCCTTATAGATTTAGTCCCCCTTTGCTGTTATAATAACTTCCACTCTTCTGGGAAGGCTTTCCACTAGATTTTGGAGTATGCCCATTCAGCCACAAAAGTATTAATGAGGCCTGGGGCACAATCAGCATTCCAATTCATTTCAATGGTGTTCAGTGGGTTTGAGGTCAGGGCTCTGTGCAGGCTACTGGAGTTCTTCCACTCCAACTTTGGCAAACCATGTCTTCATGGAGCTCGCTTTGTGTCATGCTGTCATGTTTGTGCCCCTTAGTTCCAGTCAAGAAAAATTGTAATGATAGAGCATGCAAAGACATTCTACACAATTGTGTGCTTCCAACTTTGTGGCAACAATTTGGGGAAAACCCTCATATGGGTGCCATGCTAAGGTGTCCAGACGATCTACTAGCTGTGATTATTCATATTTAGAAAACTAGAGTCGCTGAACTATGGCCATTTTTCATACATTTACCAGCTCTGTAACAGAGTTTTTTCAAGTACATGGAAATACTTTTATGGTTCCGCATTCGGAACCCAGTCAGCCAGTTGCTGACCCCTGGGCCAGACCCATATTTTACGTTCAGGTCCAGGACCTGATGCTATACTGTGCTTTAGCCAAAGTATATCCAATATGTCACAGGTCCTCTTCATTTCCATGTGTTGCTCACAGGTCTTGCTCCTTGTGCTGTTTCAATTACAAGCTTGTGCTCAACCAGCACCGCTCACATGCCCTGCTCCTTCTCTCAGACCCTGTGTCAGTAAAAATCTGTTTCCTCCCTTTCCTCACCACATCTATTCATTCTCCAGTGTTGGTCAAAGTCTTTATCCAGAATCAGTTCCAGGCTTTTTCACTACCTCTGTCTCAAATGCAAGTTTCAGGTCCTGTCCTTGTATCAGCTGTGGACCCTACTATGGACACTGGCTCCAAACCTCCACATTTCTACAGTACAATAAACTGAAAAAATTGCCTTTCACAGATTTCAGGACACACATCTGATGTTTGCGAGCATAAATACAGTTCCATGGTATCACCTCCTCAGGATATTGTGTGAATATTCAGGTACTTCAGTACTTCATATTTGCTATTCTGGGGATTTGGTTCTGTTGATCCTATGCCTGAGAGAGAGGAAGCATAATTTGGGAATCTGTAATGAGGATTGTACATGAAGTACACTATTGCTCACTCTAAGAAAGAGGAAAGGGCAGACTAAGAGTGAAAGAGGCTGTATCTGCACTCAAAGGGTTTAACATTAGCGATTATGGAGAGTAACCCATAGTTGTCTCCAAAATCAGACAGGAAAGCATTCACGCCATAGTTTATTAGGCAATATTTGATGTGCACAAGCAGCCTACACATCAGAAAGCCTCAGTCTGGATGTTCTCAAATAACAGCATTATCAGAATGCTAAGGACTAGCTGTCATTTGAAGAAGATCTAAGCTGTGTCAAATGATGTATTCTACATTCTTAGACCATACCCTAAGTGTGTGATTATCCAGTACCTGTTCTTTTTTTTAGGGTTGTAACATCTTGAATTAACACTAATATTCTGCACCAAAAGGAAACAAATTACTGTATATACCTAATATTATTGTACCAGAACAGCCTTTAAAGGAAAAACTTAAATGTTCCAAAATGTCTGGTCTAAGCTTTTGACCTCTAATTTGCATTTACAGTCATATTCTCTGTCAGTAAATAACAGAAATTCAAACTGCCACAGCTTCTGATGGCTCCACACATTTATAAGCAGTTCTCAACCTTATCTGGATTTAAAGGTTGGCAGTAATGAAAATCGTTTTTTATTCATTAAATTGCCACCGTACTGGCTGGCATATAGACATAAGTTTGCTTTAGACTGAGATTAGGACTAATTTATTGCTCTCAGTGTTTTAGACCTGTAATGGCATTGTTGCAAACAAATGTCAAACTAGAAAACTGAGAAAACTGAAAGGTTACTAATTCAAACTGCATCATTCCTTCCCCCATATAAACATTTTAATCCAAACAGTTCTTGTTTCTCAAAGGTTGTGAATCTCAGGAAACCTTAGAGCCCTATACAGGAACTTCAATCCACCTTCACATTTCCTCACATTCGGCTGAACATTCCTTTTCAATGACACCAGGAGAAACTTTCCCTTGAATCTTGGTCACCCTAATGAATCCGATGCAAAAATCCAATGATGGAAATATACTGAGGTTCCTTCTAGGGAGTATTCCCAGGATGTATTTAATCTTTGGACCATTAATCTATGGTCAATGGCAGTCCTAAGCGATGCCTTTGCTAAGCTTCATTGCCGTGTCCAGTTTTCATCCAATGAACCTAACACCATACAAGAGGAACCATTTGGAAATCGATGCCAGGGGAAGAACTAAGAGCCTCCAACGTCTGTGAGTTTAACTCCTACACCATGCAATCATGAATGTGAAGATGATTTGTAACAAGAAGTTTATATGTTCTTTCTGCAAAAATCAGTCGAGGATCATTCTGCAAAATTGGAGGATATGGAACTCTTCCATATGGCTGCCAGTCTTGAACTGGTGTATTGGTGAAGAGCAGCACACCATCAAGTATCTCCTCACTAAAAAAACAGAGTCTCTCACTCTCTCTCTCTCCAAACATAAATATCAGTTATAATCATAGCAGTGTTTAACCAAACATCCCAAACTTTTCCTACTTGAAAAGTCAGACCATCCCCACACCAGAGGCAAAAAACATCACAAGATCCCATTATACGTAAGTCTTCCAGACTACGCAGAGGATACTGACCAATTGTCTTGTGGGACTGAAGACATATCTCAACTTGCATGAACTAACTTGCTATACCTGCATCCTGTGCACCTGTTGTCTTGGGCCCATCTGTATACCAGGAAAGATATTCTTTTGTTAGTTAAATGTAACAACGTTAATCAATAAATGAATGGAAATAAATCATAATTACATTTAACATTGCAAGTTTTTGTTGTTTCATATAAAACCTATTCTGCATAATAGGGAATACATAGGAATAAACATTTCAAATAAATGGCAATTTTATATGCTGCCATGAAATGTATGTTAATTGCATTCCTCTGTGGTTCAGCATTTAATTATTTTGAAGTTCAGTGAAAAAAATTCCACTTCCTATTATTTCAATTCATATTTCATCTGACCATGCTGTGAAGTGGGACCATTTCAACTGAAATACTCACTCATGGACTGAATGTGAACGGGGAATTTTTGCGCAACCCTGACGTTAGTATGTTATCAGAAGGGAACATTCTTTCAGTGAAAACAGAAATATCAGAAAAAAACATCTTACTTGCACTGTAGGAGGAAAAGAGTCCATTAAACAACTGACAACACTCCCAAACCCAGTACTTCAAAATGGATTAAGTTACACTGTACAGCAGAGCAACTCATTTTAAATGCAGATAGCCATTTTTATATTTCTGTAGCAACCACATAATAAAGTCAATCATAAGCAAACTGTTTTAAGATCACACACACATAGATGAGATGCAAATTAAGTGTAAGACTGTTTGATGAAGATATATTGTCATGCCAACTCTAGGTTCATTCTGACATGTATCCAGTACTACAATAGTCTAAGCTGTCTGCTTTGAACTATCAAAAGTTTATAGCTTTGACTGTTGTTTGAAGACAAGTAATTAAAGGCATCTCTGTCCCTGATTTTTTTTTTTAAATGTTAATCCCAAGTGGAGAAAAATACTGAATATACTCCCTCCCTTCCTTTAAGATTGTCCTATTTGGCCTGGTGCCATTTATAAAAGCAAGTAAACAATTAATTATCCATATTAATGTGCCGATATACTGGCCCATCTGGAGGTCCTCTGCAGCTTCAAGGTTATATTTCAAAAGTAAACACAGTCGAATGTGGGCGATGCAATCACTCCTCACAGTTCCAGACAGATCCGGAGCCAAATGACACATAGTCAGTTCAAAATCATTAGGATTTAAAGACACTGAAGCACTGGCATGTAGACTTCAGCTTTTGTTTTCAGTGATAATAAATAGTGGGAATAATTCATACGGTTCTAACAGATTGAGTTGTTAATAATGAACACAGTTCTAAAAGAAACATTTTTTTATAGGTCTTGGGTCAGCTTGGTGACCTTCAAAAGCTGGCTATCTCTTCTGATATTCCAGTATGGAGGAAGCAATTTGTTGTAGGGGTCTGAGGAAGAGTATAAATAATTCGCTGAAGTGCTCTTTTTTTGCACTGTATGCACAAATATTTGCAATAATTCCATCAGCAGAAATTAATTTAAAGTGCAGTCAACATCCTACATTTTATGGTCTTGTTGGCATCTTTACACTAGTTGAAATGAACAAGTCCGTGATTTTCATGATAACCATTTTCTCCACAATAAACAGTCTAGAGTGATTATTAGAAAGAGAAATAAAATTTCAATAATAATAATAATAATAATAATAAGCTGCAGTATATTGACATTGAGACTGCACACACGTGACATGCAGAAATGTTTGTTCTGAATAGTGGCATGTGCGTTAATATTGTTTTCATAAAAAGTCCGTAACGCACGCGGCATCGAAATACAGCGCGGGCCTTTCAACTACGGCGGCTGACATGTGACACACTCGGCACTGCAGGAGCGTTTCAAATAATGGCAGGATACAAGTGCATGTGGCAGATCAGTCCATGTGATAGAGGAAAAATAGCCTGAAACAAAAAATGTTTCACAATTCAAGTAGCCATAGTATGATATGATGACATGAGCAGGCTTGAAGAAGACTGGGATTTTATGATGTACTTAGGCTTTTATACAAGCCCCTGTTTTTAACCATCTGATCTTGGTTAAGAGATCGAACTAAACAAACAAGACCACAAATGGATCAAGTAAAATACCACAGTGTAAGCTGTTTTTCCTGGTGGTTAGACAAGTCTTCAGTGACAACTTGGGGTGCTGTGTAGTTTACTTTGTAGATAAACTTATTATTACCAAACCCCAGGCATGCCAAGCCACTGACAGCGCGCGCTTTTGAAGTGCCAGCAGCTATCCTGCACACATTCACATGACTCAGACCTGCTGTAGTCGCACATTTGCCCATAAAACCGAAGCGAGAAAGTATTTTCTTCTGAACAAAAAAATAAATCACGCTCATTGTTGCGGAAATAAACCTGATTACACAACATTAACCAAGTCAACATCATGCATAGCCTAATTTGCATTAAAGAAAATATTTTCTGGACTGTTCTACAGAGAGCTTGGGAGTGTCTTAAAGCAAGTAGAATATTATTCGAGTATCAGTGGAATTGCGCAGTGACTTCGCCTTATTTTTACAGAATGTAAGCTACTAAAATTAAAATAGCTATTATAAAGAGAACAAAGTGTTAATTTACACAGCACGTACCATTGTGGAGCGGGGAATAGTGCCAACAGTCTCAAAGACCCATTTTCCTCCTTCAGACAAAAAAAAAAAAAGTTTCCAAAAAAGTGTGGGAGAGTGAGCGCGAGCGTGAGCGCGAGCGGCTCGGGTTTGTTCGGATGATACCGGAAGCGAAAGAAGCTTTATTGCGGGACGGCCTGGGGTACACGGAACATTTTAAAACTAAAGTAGCCTTCTAGTATGATACGCGAACTCCGAGTGAAGAATGGGATTTTACGGGAATTTATCCGAGCCAGTGTGTTTTTTTTTTTTCCGGTCTCGTTCCTGTTCTCTGGCGTTTTTGTTACTTTGCCTCAAACGGTGAAAAGCGGCGAGGTAAGTCCGCGTCCGGTCAGTCAGGCGAACACCGCGCCACAACTTTCCGCTTTGAGTCGATTACAAAAAAAAAAAACCCTGTCGCTCTGTGCCAGACTTCATCCGTTATCAGCGCTCGATCTCCATCCCTTTTCGCCGGACACTTTTCTCTTCAATTCCCTTCCTCTTCCTTTTGAATTCGCCGCACGGATGGAAAGTCAGAGACGAGGAGCGCGCGAGCGCGGCGGTGACGGCGGCGGCGCAGAAATCAGGGCGCGCGACGCGCAACGCACACGCGCTTTGACTGACGCTCTGATCGCGCGCAAACAAATTCAGTGAAATAATCGGAAATAAGAAGGAGTGCAGTTGCCCCAGAAAAAAAAAAAAGAAAGAAAGAAAAATAACGTGATAGCCGGTACAACAGTGATGGCGGCCGGAGACGCACAGGAGCTGGTGAATTATTAATAACCGAGAGCGGCTTCGCAGTCTGTCGCTTTCCGCGCGTGAGCCGGTCGACAGCTGGGGGGTTTAGAGGAATTAAATACGGGCTCGGAGTGAAGCATGGAGGGCAGGGGATTACCATTCACCGGCAATGGCAAGCACAACGAGAGCGAGAGGGGGGGTGAAGAGAGAGAGAGGAGAAGAGAGAGGGGGGCAAAGAGATGTGTGTAGCGAATGCAGTGCTCGGAGTTTAGTTTATGACAAAGATATTAAAGTGTGAACTCCAGGAACTATAGAGAGGTTAATGTATATACACGTCATCACCTCGACAGATCAGCGCATATGCGTGAATAATCAACTTTTGCTCTACTAATGATATAAAAATACCATCAGTGGACCAAAAGGTGGTGATTATTATGAGTCCAGTGTCCTGTGAAGTAAAGATCTGTAAAGTTAATCCGTGCAGAACGAAAAGTATACACAGAGTTTGCACGGGTCACAGGACGCTTCCTTTCAAATGCTCAGGAAGCTGTAAGGGCTGTATGTGTGCACGACACTCTGCTGAAGGGATTTAAGCAAATAAATTCAACTAAATAAATCTTTTCTAGATTTCTTCAACATTTGAAAAAAGTGTAGGAGAGAAGCTTTGGCCAGTGCAATATGATCAGCAGATGCAGCATTTGTCTTAAGATCAGTGATGGCCAGTGAAGTGTGCATTGCATGCTGCAAGTGTGCTCCAACGCAGGAGAGCCACTAAAATAAAGATTAAAAAAATATATACATATACCAAGAAGAACACATTTTAAAATGTGTAGTCAGTATTCTAAAAATATATATATATATTACTGAATGAATTAATGAAGAGGCTACACCAATGAGCTACCTTCCATCACAGGAGACGTGCTTATTAATAAATAAATCAATATCATTTAAATTAAAACTCAACTAAATAGTTGTTCAGTGACTGTAGGAGCAATAGTTAAAAACGAATAAAGAACATTTTGAAATGTTAATGTTTTATAAATCCCCTTCACAAGCACACCTGCTTAAAATCGGCACAATTCCACATAATTAATCAGGATAATAAATGTGTGAAACCATACACTATCTAATATCCATGAAGTTATTTCCTGAACGTTTCAGTTAAACTTTATTTTGAATAATTATCTAGCTCCTTCAGGCCGCATTTTGGCCACAGGTCACTTGATTTGGAGAAAATATCTCCTTTATAATACAAAAAGCATGAAAGCCTGCAACTGTAACACACACGAACCTCACAAAATCCTCTTCATTAGAATAAACAGAATAAGTCAATAACACAACACATCAAATCATCTTTTCATAAGCACGTGAGCTTGAGGAGAAAGAATTGCACATTTTAAATGTCAAAACAATATATCATATTATATATAAGATAACACTTTATTGATCCCAAGATGAAATTAGAGAAATATTGCATACAGATAGATATATACATACAGAAACAGGCTTTATTGATAACTGGTATGTCGATTAATCATCTACCAACGAATATTTTTAATGGAAATAATAATAATTAAAGCTTTTTTTGTTTTAAATAAATAATCTGGGTGCAGATGTGTACATGAAAAGATGTAACTGCGCCTAAAATAGTTTCATTCCCAACTTTATTTGTACTACATAGTAGACTAGACCACAATCTTTACTGTACAAGAGAAAACAACAAATAGTTAAAAGAGTAACAAATGAATTCCTACAGAACTGAAGAGACCTCCTCTAAATATATATCTGTAACAAGGGGGAAGAAACTTTGTTTTTCGTTTCACGTTGTTTATATTTCATAAACAATTCAATAATAAAGAGCAAATTACGATTATATTTTCTTTTTCCATTTTCTTATTTATAATGATATGGTATTTAGATGAATATTCGGCAGTGATTTAAGCTGCTGGAAAATGTTAACCCTTTTAGAGTTAGTAATCTTTTAGAATAAGCAATATTTCATTTTATTTACCTGCATCATCAGTTTTGCTAGTTTCTATCATCTCAGTAAAAATTATATTTACAACAACTGGCTCGAGAAAAGTATTTAAAAAAAGGAGGAGGGAATCTTTCTTTAAAATATGAAGGACATTATATATATATATATATATATATATATATATATATATATATATATATATAATTTAAAATTAATTAATGCATTAGGTTTTCAAACTGTCTTTATACTTTATATCAAATAAATTACTGAATCTTTTTAGGTTGTTATCCAATTACATGTCCAATTACCTGTCTTTTTAAATAAACGATTTTCTGTTTAAACACCTCTGTTCTCCATATAACCAAATCCTTTTTGTTGTTGTCTTCCCGCCGTGCAATATTACAGGAAGAGAGAAAATTGCGACTTTGTCACTTTGCAGCCCCAATTAGACAATCCTGCACAATTAAAGAGGAATTAATTAACTCTCCAGCGGAATTAGACAATACATTGTAAAGCCAACATGAAAATCTTGCTTTGTTTCTTTATTTATTTCTTTATTTCAAAATATATATATCTTGTCTTTGGATTAATGAAGCTCATTTTGTGAAGCTGGAACCTTGGTCATTTGAGGAAAAATGTACATGACGCAGAAATTCACCTTCACACAGCTTTTGCAACGTAATAAAAAAAATTGCAAACTTGTCTGATACAGACTCAATCATTTTGATGAAATTAATAATCAAGATAATTTTCTTTATCTTGTCCTATAATAGATTGACCTATCCTTTAATAGATTTTTTTAAATAAATATTTGAATATAAGAATGAGCAATAAATTTGTGTTTCCCTTTGCTTCTTTGCTAGTATTATATTATATATATTTATTTACACACCATTTCTGGTATTCTATTCCTATAGCTATATTTTCTTTTTAATTATGGATGTGTAAAGTGTGTATTTTGTTCATTGTGGTGATAATAGTACTATGTCTTTTCTTTTTTTTTTTAATTATTGCCTATGAAAATGAGGCCAAAATAAGACCCTCTCTTAATAAAATATATACCTAGCATAGTTGATAATACCACCTGAGGGAATCACTACATGCCTAATGTTAGACTTCACCTACACTGTCCACAAAATTTGCAAGATCTAAGTAAAAGTGAGCACTGTGTATGTGTTGATGTGTCATACAAAGTGTTCAAAGCTCAGAGAGCTGAGTTGGGCTTTAGGCCAGTCCAAATTATTGATATATCACTACCTTTAAAATGACTGCTCATTCTAAGCCCAAAACTACCATACACTTCTAAGTGATGCATTTCCTTATTCACTTATCCAGACAAATATAGGAAATGTAGGAAATATTTTAGAAACAAATCAGGGCAGGGTCAGGGCAGTTGATGTATTTGCCCTTTAAAGAAAGACAGCAGTGACCTTCCGCTCAAGGACAACCTGATATGATTTACTTAACATAGCCTCACGACAAAACTTTTTGGATATTTTTGAATATTCCAAATCCAGAATTTAATTTGGAAATTTGAGTAACCTGTTGGTCCACGCTTTAGAGGACAGAGGCTGTTTCGGTTAGGGCCTATAGCCTGGGCAGAGAGGGTCTTGTTTGTGCAGTTCATGCTAAATTAGCTACGGACCTCCTGAGTTTCTTGGCTGGCGTTTCGCCTCAGCTCTGGCCATCTTTCCTCCAAACAGGCCGAGCTGAAAAGAGAAACCGGGAAAAGGGGATTCAGCTAAGCAACCACACGTCCAGGAATGCCGAGCTTGGCCAGGGTGCCTTTTCTTTTTCTAAACTCTCGATGAAACTGTGCTGTGCAAATTATTTAGCCTATATATCTGTAACTTACCTTAAAGTGTCAATAACAGGGACGAGGAGCCAGGCGACGGTTTTAAAACATGTAGCCTAGACATAATGCCTCAAAAACTACATTTTCTTATGAAATATAGTCTCTGAACATTACCAAAAGGCTCTCGTCCATGTTTTGCCTCCTTCATAGCATACACTCATGGGGAAATGGTACTAAAATGTACCATTCTTTGTCATATACACCTTTTGTACCCTTAGCATGTAGGCCATCTTTTACCTACTCATGGGGAAATGGTACTAAAATGTACCATTCTTTGTCACATACACCTTTTGTACCCTTAGCATGTAGGCTATCTTTTGAGGTGCATAATAGCGTACATTTACCTTTACTTTACTCTAAAAGGTAATTATAGTCCAATTATGTACCTTAAATCTTTTTTAAATTTACAATATATCCACATTTCCACGCGAATATTAAAGGTACAGAAGATAAAAGTACCATCCCAGTAACAAGGTACTGTGTAGTACCCTTTATTTCTGAGTGTAGCGTTTAACAAACACGAAAGTGAGCTTTTGAAAACGAAGACTAATCAAACACGGCCTATTAAGAAGTGATAGCAGTCGCCTTGTGGAATTCATCATTTCATTTGGCTAAGCTTTTCTACATTTAATATTAATACTCCTTTTTAAAGGAGCTGCTAACCAATAGTTTACAGTTTACAGCCATGTTCTGTGTATTTATTGTTTTGTTCTGTGTATTTATTGTCCTGCACTCGTCTCACACTGTTGTGTATTTGCACTTTATGTAGTCCTGCGTAGCTTACTGTTATGTGTTTCACCATGGTCCTAGAGAAACGACATTTCATTCCAATGTATACAAGCTATATGGAGGAATGACAATAAGAGCCCACTTGACTTGACTAAAGGTTACAATTTATGCTTTATAGAGGTTGGTAAGTGACAGAGGTCCTCTGTGAGTGAGTTAACACAGGTGTCTGTCTAACATGGTCAGTCAGCAAGAACTCAAAGCTTAATCTGTCAGTGCACAGCTAATGCAGAATGAGAAAGAGATTATGACCACAATGCCATAACAAAGACATTTAGCCGCGCGTCAAGTACAGCGTTCCCGCGCAGCGATGAGTTAAACAACACAAGCTGAACTCTGATTGGTCGGTTGCGACGCCGCTCTATCGGGATTGGAGCAGAGAGCAGCGCGCCCGTCTTATCAGGCTCGCGCACAGCACCGCTCCAGGAGAGCGCGTGCCGCGAGGGAACGCCTGTGAGCGCTGGGCTTATCTTCCACCAGCAAGGAGCGCTTACACGTCTGACTGTGTGTGTGTGTGTGTGTGTGTGAGCGAGAGAGAGAGAGAGAGCATAGATGCGTTACACATCTGTTTACTTTCCATGTATGCCACGAGAGTGAACTGTGTGCCTGTATATTTAATTGCTTTAGGTTTCCAGATAAACCTGATAAAACAGACAGACACATGCCAGAATTATGTCTACTGCATAGTTGTGGGTTTTTTTTATTCAAGACTGACTTGAATTTATGACTTTAAGTATTTCTACAAAATGCAAACTAGTTTGCACAAAGGTATCTTTCAAATTTGACTTCTGATAAGATGACAAGATTAAGACATTATTAAAATGTCAGAAATGCTAGGTAACCTTGTGTGTGTGTCTGTGTATGTGTGTATGTGTGAGTGGGTGAATCTGGGCATGATCCAGCCAGATCTGGAGAGGATGTGGGGCTTAAAAGGCTGGGGGAGTGGGGTTGTCCTACCCTGGAGAGACAGCGAGGTTAGGCTTGCTGTAATCTGCTTTCCTGGATCCCCATGAAAGAGAGAAGCGGACACACCAGAGACTGACCCTGTCAGTCAGATCCACCATTCCCCCATCTCCAGCTATCCTCATCTGGTATCTCTCTCTACCTCTCTGTCTGTTTCTCCACCCTCGCATGCAGGTCAAAGTCTGCCCATCTCATGCTAATCAGTATAGCTCCCTTTACAGCTCTACTTTCCACATCTTGTCCATCTGTCCTGTCTTTGTTTCTAACCCTTTCTGTCCTCCACTCCTTTTCTTTTTAATTATTTTTTTTTAAATATATTTGCTTCTCCATGAACTCATGGAATTTCTTAGTAAGACCTCTCTGCCTCCATTGGTTCTGGGATAATCAAAAGTTCACACCTCTCTCTTTTCCAGTTCATAGGAAGGTGAATACTTTTCATATCAGTTGGCTCAGTCAAATTCTTACAAATACTCATCTTCCTAGTATTTACACTCTGCCTCGAGCTCTGCTCGTTTACAGACCCTATTATGTCAGTGTATGTGAGAACCATAAATTGAATTATTGAAAATGCTGTCATGGTGAATGAAGATTTTAGTTTGGATTCTTTGAGGATCTTCCAAATACCTCATGCTCTGGAGTAATCATGACACTTTATGGGACCATCATATTCATTTTCTCTTGGCTTTTCCAATCCTTTCATTCTTCCTCAGTTTCCTGCGCTCTTTCACACCTCAAAGATGAGACGCTTGTTTGGTGGAATTAAGCCATTGAATCTGCTCTGTCTCTCTGTCTCTCTGTCTCTCGATCTCTCTCTCTCTCCCTCCCCAACACACCCTGTTAAGGGGAGGGGCTTCCTTGGCACTTCTAGGCTCTGTTTGGTAGAATGGGTCCAAGTCAACATGAATATTCATGAGCCAGCCCCCTCCCCTTCGTTAATGCCACGGCAACACTTGGTAGCAGCACATGGCGGGACAGCTGTTGCAGGCTAAGCCAGGCATCTGTGCACAGAAAGAGCGAGAGAGAGAGAAACAGAGAGAGAGGCAGTGGTGTGGACTGACGGCTGGATGGATAGATGATTGAATCAGGAGAGGTGGAGAGAGTGCAAACAGGCGCAGGGCAGGTGAAGGGTAAGAGGAGCCTCCGAACAGTAAGGACGGTGTTTAGGTGTCATTACTGACTCTGAGGTCAGAGGATTAGAGAGTTTAAAGAAAGTTCAAAGTTAGTGAGCTTTAAAGTCGTAAAGAGAAAGGGTAACTAATAGTAACACTTCTCAATGTATAGCCACATGGTTGTATCAAGATTTTATGACCACAGAATCAGTGTTTCAATTCCATTTAAAATGCTGGCTTTTACATTAGCATTATTAGGCCGATGAGGTTCTCTAGTAGTAAAATTCAGTTCCTCTAGCAAGCTCTAGCCAATCCTGACATTTCTCCATTATACACATAAGAGGTTACTTTACAAGAGGGTTAGTTTTAGGGAGTAACACGCACGCACACACACACACACACACACAAACACACATGGGGCCAGCATCTGGGCTGCCCTATATAGTAGGTAGTCCAGGGGGTTTAAAGCATGTCAGTTCCCCTGACAGAACTGCATACTGAGTGAGGGCTGAAAGGGTTTAGAAGCTGTCTCGTGTACATCTTCCCTAATTAACTAGGCTTAAGAGAAAAGGGCGCTAAAAGACTGCAGGTATACATAGTGTATATATATACGGCACTGTTAATTTATGGCCAAAAGTTTACATTGCAGTATTATTACTCCGGCAGAGTTTGATATATTTGTTGCATTTACCATTGAAATGAGAATTGTATAACTTTAAAATAAACTGTAAATAAAGGGTAGTGAGTTAAATCTAAATCAAATACTAATTTAAAAGAAAAATGACTTTGTTTCAGTGGTCCTAGCAGACAAAAATGGTAAGTAATACTGTAATGGTGTATTTGATTTTATGCTAAAAAATGATTTATTTAAAAATGACTTTAATAATGATTTAATGTGATGATACCTGTGGTGATGGTGACCTCTTTTTACAAAGACCACAGACCCCCTCAGTACAAATTTATTTTACAAATGTAATCATTTTGCTTATCTAATTATTCAAATATCAGTTTTTGGCTATTTATTGAAGCGCTAGAGTTTTTATTCCTGAACTTTCCACTCACCGTACACATTTTTATGAAAAGTTGACATTATTTATAGGCCTTCCTGTTTTTGATTTAGGATTGTAACGTTTAGATTGACCAGTGACCAGTCACACAGGCTAAAAGAGAATATGGATAAAGAATCCCCTGGACCCCACTTTGAGGATCATGGCTATACAAAATATTAAATAAGGTCAATGAAGTTCATATTTGCTCTATTCAGAGTTCATAGACATAGGAACACATATATGATGCTGTCAGCTGTATCAGTCTGTAATACGATTTCACCTAATAATAAATTTTACCTAGAAACAGAAAAAAAAGAGGCAACAACTCTAAACCTTAAGTGAACATAGGAATTTACTCTTTATGTAACATGACAGCTCAGATGCTGTCACCCAGACTACTGTGGCTTTACAATGAGTTGAAAAGTGAGCGAAAGAGAAAGAGAAAGGAAAGGAAATAGAAAAGAGGAAAAGTGGACATACCATCAGCCATGACCTGGCAGAGAAGTCGTAGCACAGCTGCCACCTGAGCCCTGGGTCAGCCTGTCTGTTTGCCGTCATTCACTCGCTTTCCCCGCCAAAAATAGAGAGGGAAAAAATAGAATCCTCTTCCTTGGATGGCTGAAAATTAATAAATAAAGGAAAATCACAAGGCAAACACCAATCAGAAGGAGTACACTAACAGGATGCAGGCAGCATGCATGGCCGTGTTTGCACGCGTGGTGTGTTAGACGTGTAGGATGTGTGTGTAAGAGGGAGAGGGAAAGAGGACATTGACACAGAAAAATGCCAAGATGTGCAGTCCAAGCAGCTGCAGCCATACAGAGCCACTCCAAGAAGTCTGCCATGTTGAGGCTTACAGACATACCAGCAGCGGACAGCCAACCAACACAGAGCTGTGGGTGTGATGGGAGTTCTTCTGCCGACATCAAAATATTTACTTTGAGGGCTGCATTTGCAGTTGAGAATGAAACACTGCTGATGTGCTGATATATAAATGTGTATATGTGCAAGACAGAATTGCCCTCTGTACAGAGGAAGATGTTTTTAATACTCCTTTTTACACAATGATTCAGGCTCGAATGAGACAACTACTTCCCTTGGGGTTTTTACGAAGGATCTTCTGGGCTTGCAGGTGTTAAGGAAGATTTGAAAACTTAAACCTGACTAGATTCCATTCAGCAGAGAATTTGTTACATGTACTGTTATAAAAACCAAGCAATTAATTCTTTATTTTATTAATTTTGCTTGTTATTTGTTTTCTGATTCTCTGAGTAAGATTTTCTCTGAGTAAGATTTTTTTCTAGCCACCTGTCTGATGGTGCTCCTCCTAAAACATCTGTGTATTCAGATATTTTACAGTGGAAAACACTGTAAAATACACTCCTTGAAATGGTCACCATTTCAACTACACTAATTGCTAAAGGTAATTTAACTCTTTAACCTCCGTCACTCTCATACATACCTTTGTTGTTAGTTTCACTCACTAGTTACTGAATGTTATGCTTAGATATTAAATGGATATTTTTTAAAATAACATTCAAAAAAAACTTTTCACATTAATTTGTAGTTCAATTTCCTTGACTGAAGAGACCCTGAAGATAATCCTGATAGGAACAACGAAGGAAACAGCCAAAAAAAAGGTGTAAATCTCTCTTGACCAGATGGATGAGATAGATCAGTAATGTTCCTGTTTTTCTCATCTCTTGTTGAATTTTATAATACACTTTTAGAACATACTTTTAGCCAAGACAAAGCCTGCAATGCTGTATAGGCAATATATATATATATATATATATATATATATATATATATATATATATATCAAACAAAATGCTCTTAAACATGATAGTGAAGGAGTAATTGTCTATGATTTTCCCAGACTCATAGACAATTACATAAAACAAACAATTTCTGCTAAATAGATCAATGTCTAATTAGTATACTTCATGTTTATGCTAAAAAATAGTTGACTTTTTTAGATTATTTGTCAAAATCCTTTATATATTAACACTGCTGGAATGACGAGAGGTGGCACGGCTCCATGGTCCAGGGGTGGTTGATCATGAGCTCCAGCTATTCTCTGTGAGAAGTTTTGTGTGTTGTCCCTCTTCCTTTTTTTCTCCCACCTCAAAAAATGTCACTAGAAGGAGACAAATATGTGAAACCTAGAAAAATATGTCGAACCAAAATCTTTTCATGAGAGATACCTACATTTCCACAGCACTGTATTCCATTAGACATTAGCATGTATCACTTTTTGTAATCACATGGGTAGGACAGGCAAGAGCACCAGTAGCTGACAACGTTGCCAAAGTCTTCCACGGCTGTTTCTACAGTTGAATTTTTGACACAGGGCTAATCACCAGATGAAACAGTGTTGGATGTTAAAGTAAACATTTCAAGGGCAATTTTGATGTGCCTTAGCCAAGCTAAGCATAGTTAAACCAATAACAGACTATTATCTTGAGCTATAAGCTGCATTGTAAGACATTTCAAGTTGGTTAAACTTAGAAACAAAAGTTCACCTGCTGCTTTAAAAATGTGAGAAAACTCAACTTGAAGATAACATTTGGTTCAGCTCAAAGTCAAGTCAAGCCAATGACTCAAAGTCAAGACAATGGATTACATTAAGTTTAATTTTTAAAATCTTATAAACTAGAGTTCAATATTCAAAACTTGTCATGGCAATTGGAGTTAAAGAGAAGAAATAATTCACATAACTTCAGGGCTATCATGTTTTACAATGTACATTTTAGATACAGATGCACCTGTAAGATTTTCATTCTTTCATAACTTCTAAGGCCAGTGTCTAAATGCCTGTACCTTTATGGTTCAAACAAGTGTTGCAGGAACCTTCTAAAACAAAAGCCTCAATTAAACAAAAAAGCAAACATTTTTCAGCAGGGGACCAAATTAAACTTATTTTGCAGATATGATTTTCAGCAGAGTATATAGGAGTGTCATTAAGGGCCATTAAGGAACTACCAATCATGGGCAGAGACACGGAATGTCACATGAGGCGTAATTATAAGCCTAGATACGGTGCAATGCCTGTTCCTGGCAGTGGCACTTAATTTTAGGAAAATAAAATGTGCTAGACGGGATCCCTTTGTGAACTTCATGTCTAACACACATCTCAGTTGTGTTCAGAGCTGGCACTCGAACGAAGAAGGCCCTTACCAGTGAGAAGTCTCCCTATGTCTAGATGACCCTTAGTAATCAGTAGATGGGGAAGTTGAAGTGTACACACACACACACTATATATATATATATATATATATACACACACACACATATAACTGAGATGTGTGTTACACACACTGTATTTTATAGCTGCTCAGGATTTAAGACAGAATTCCTGTGCTGTTAAATACATTGTATTATATTACCACTCACATTTGCATGCTAACTTTAAATAAATGGCCTGAATATTCAAGAACCTTGAATTCAAGGTTTACAGTCAATAGCAGGATGACATGCAGTACCAGATTTAGGAATCATAATTGACAGTGATAGAGGTGATAGATGGTGCTGCACACATCTGTGTAAAATGTTCTTTGAATTGTTCCATCACTACTGTAGAACTCACCGAGGCTCTGCTCATTCAAAACTAAACTAAATTTGTGCATTGAAACATGATACACTGCAATTGTCCACTTTGTTCTCTCTCGGCTAGCCTCAAAAACTCTCTCCTGGCCTATTCTGTGTACCCACTGCTTATTAAGTTTCAAAGGTTTCTGGGCAACGTGAATGGGTTAATAAAAAAAAAAAAAAGTTGCCAGGCATTTTTTTGGCACACAACTGCTTGTTTTTTGCCCAGGACAAGAAGGTTACCATGGCATCAGTGGGCACCTCATAAAGCAAATCATTGTTGGGGGTTGGTGTGTGTGAGTGCCACGCTAAACGCCCAAATGCCATGCCAGCATCCTCTAAATACTAAAGGGCACCTGGTGATGCCAGTCTGGTTTTCATACACATAATCTCACTCTTCTCATTCTTTCTTTCCCAAGCAAATTTTTCATCTGCCTGTCTATTGGCCTGTCAGCCTGTTGTCTATCGGTCTTCTGCAAAAATGTCACTGTCTGCCCTCTCACCTGCAATGCTGCAGAGGCTTGTCATTAAACTCACGTGATTGCTTTGCTATTAACACTTACACAGATAAGTCTGAGATATATGTATATAACTAAATTCTGCTGCATTTTTTTTAATCTTTCATTTCTGAGCTTGAAAAATAAGCTGTATGCTCTGTATATGAGGAAATTAGGTAAAGTAGTTGTGTTAGAAAAATATTGAGAGATTGAGACAAATATTGAGAGATTTTTTTGCTAGTGCATGGGAAAGTATGCTGTAATTATAATAATAATAATAATAATAATAATAATAATAATAATAATAATAAATTATTTATATTATTATATATTATATTATTTATAATAATAATAATAATAATAATAATAATAATATAGTATAGTAGCATACAGTAATAGTAGCATACATGAGCCTAAAATTTTATATCTATTTCGCACAGAGAACCTATAAATAACCACATTAAGGGGTAAACGTAGACTAGCATCAGTCAAAAAGCTGTACTCAAACTTCATTAAAATGAAATTGTATTGTTATAGCAATTTATCACCTGCCTATAAAATGATAAAGTAATATATACAAAAATCCAGCACACTGCACTAAACAATACTTGAACCTGTTATATTTAAACTTGTCTAGCAATATACATTGTCACTACCATCCACTACATTTTAATACATTACAAATGTCCATTTTTCAGTAATTCTTACATATTTCTTTTCATGATTCTGAAGAACATTAAATGTAAACTGATGAACAACGTTACAAGCATAAAAGATTTCAAATGGCCTCTCAGTATGCCAACATTACAGCTTTGAGAAACCATGTGTGCAAAAGCAGTCAATTCAAGAAAGGCTTAAAGGCTCAAAGGGCAAGTTGGTTGATTTATGTTATTATTATTATTTTTTTATTATTATTATAATTTAGTTTTATTTCTTTAAATCAGGCTATCTCAAAATAAACCAAAGAGAAATGTCTATTACTTAATAGGATACTAATACAGTTTCTGAAATGCAATCAGATCTGGAATTTGAAGTTGCAGACTGAATCTTGAAAAGAAAGTTTAAAAACAGGTTTAGGTTTTAAAACTATATTTTAGGACTGATTTTACATACTTGTGGTTTGTAGTTATTTGAATGCATGTTTCATTTTCAGACTGATCTAAATATTTCCTTAATGCTTAAAGTAATTGGGTTAAAATGCGCGTGCCTAAAATAGGCTTCATCAAAACACAATTTGTCCTATCTAAGTTTTCCTAAGAGTTAGGAAAATTATGGTTAGATTTTTTTCCGTGCACGTATACTATAAGTATAAGGGTTTAGTCTAAAACCACGCCCCCTTTTCACCTGACGTTATAGCGCAGAAAGTAAACATTTTGAGATTGCTGAGAAGTGAGCCATGTTAGTTCCCACAAACATTTAATTTTTTAGATATAAAGTTTCTGTTTCTGTAAAGAAATTAAAGTGTGGGTTTATTCGCCACATGATACGTTCGCTATGGTCAATATACCGGGCAGTCTCAGGTGTGAATGAATGGCTGCAGTTTATAGGAAGTGAATCCTCTCACGCCCTCTGCTGGCTGTCCATGAGCAGTAAAAGTCCGTCTTTTCACAGTGGACGCCACGTTCTCTGTCCTTATAAATCCTAAAAGATAGTCGAAAACATTTTTAGAATTGGATTTCTTACAACTCTCGGTTCCTGACTGTGTGCTAGGCTTTGCTATACAGATTACCTCGACCTGCAAAAGAGAAACGAGGCCTGCAGTTTGAGCTTTAGCTTGAGTTTAAAACATTTAAAGAAGAAGGGTTCAAACCATTATTATAGATGATGGGTTATTTCACGCGAGAGAGGTATCATATTCTGCTTAAAATAAGGGAAACCCCAGTGTGGTTTTTGGGGATTTGTGTCTGGCCTGTGAAATGTTATGCTTAGTTTTGGGCTTTTTGATAATAATACACAAGACACGTTTATATCATGCGCCTTAACAGCGTGTGGGGAACTCAGAGGATCACAGAGGAGACAACTAAAGCAGGCCAGAAATCGCGAATAGTGTGCAAAAACTAGGGCCCTATATGACTTCACATTAAATCTGTCAGTAAGGATAAAGCCAATCTGCTCCTATGGGTGTGAATACACACAGAAACACAGAGAAGCATGTTTTGAATAATCCCACACCATGTAAAGCCCAATTATAATGAGCGTCGACTGAGGGATAGGGAGATTTTAGCGGGTTAAACCTGAGATTGTTTTTGTCTTGGCACAAGAAGGTCTCGCCCGTTTTTTATACATGTGGAACACAGCTCCAAACAGATTTCAGAGCAAGACAGGTGCCAGCACAACCATCTGCTTTGAGTTTCACCCCCTCCTCGCGCGCTCGTAGGCCTATAAACACCGTCACCGCCTTCACAGCCAATCACATCTCCTCTCCTGCCCGCTCTCCACCAATCGGAACGCAGCGCGAGCTCTTGCGTTTAAGCACCTGGCTGAAGTTGAGATGAAATACAATAGTGAAAGGGAGCTAAAGTGCAACGCAGTGCTTATAGACTGCAAATGTCGAGGAAAAAAGTTGAGGGAAAAAAAAGGTACTAGGTTCTAGTACGTAGAAATAAATACACAAGCTATAGCTCGAGTGTGTGTGTGTGTTTGGTTTTTTTGTTTTGTTTTTGGGTTTTTTTAAAGGTAGAGGCAGGTTTAATAAGCTAGCGTGAATCTGCTGAGTGAGTTTGCTGCTGCTGTTGCTGTCCTAGAATGAACCGAGACGCTGCCTCCCATCCGAGGGAAAAGCAGCTCCATAAATCACCTATGGAAGTTATATGGGCCGTGCTGCAGCCAGCTCTCTGCACGGAGCCGCGGGAGTGCAGCCCAAACACAGGAAAAACAAGAGAAGATTCCAGCTTTATGTTCCATACCTAGTGCTTTCTGCTTGGCCCACAGCTTCACACCGGGTGAAGTGAGCACCAATCACATTTAAACACAGAACTACCCCAAAAAAAAAAAAAAAAAAAAAAAAAAACACCCTGCACTAGTTCCTCCTTGGGAATTTCAGCCTGAGCTGCGAATTCCAAAAGTGTGAGTTCAACGCCGAGCCTGAAGTCCAAAATATTTTTCATCAAAATAACCGTTTTCCGGGCAAGCTTTCCAGTGTGTTTTCGCTCAGACGAACCGGTGTTATATGCGAACGTGGTTAACGCGAGGTGACAGGGCTCATTTCGCGCACGGCGCCTGCCTTTATTAGCCCTCATTATGGCGGCCCGAGGCTCTCGTTTAGCAGAACCATGCTGTTCGTTAATGAGCTCATTCACACCAAAGGTGAGCTCACGAAGCGGGGAAGGAAAAAGAGAACTGCAAGGTGACAAAAACTGTTTGGGGGAAATGAGAAAATCCTATCGCTGGAGTGATCTGCTCAGGCTGTGTGTTTATTTTCTGTGCTTGGCACAATAGGTCAGGATTGCCAGTTCCATGGTCAGACACCCACTAAACCTGGTGTTTGCAAGACTTCACTTTCAGGAGAAAGTGACTCATGTACACTCAAACACGCGCTGGAAAAGTCACCGCATGACGTCACAAAGTGTATTTGCATATTCATTGTAATGATTATGCAAATACTAATATATTAATAATTGTCGTGATCATTTGCATATCTAAACTTTACTTGAAGAAGAAAGATTTTCTGAAGATACTTACAGTAGAATAGAATAATCAGAATAGAAATTATATAACATACTGTATTATAAAGAAGTTTTTGGTCATAGCAGTGCAAACTGTTAATTCCTCCACATGCTCAGGGGTCAGGGGCATGACACGGACCCTGTGAATGTGTTATAACTGCAAATATCTCTAGGCCTCAGATTTAACGCACAAAAAAAGTGTGTTAAAACAATAGAAGGACTACGCTTTGGACCCATGATTGCAGTCGATATTTTATTGCACTTTAAAGATGCAAAAATTTGAGAGAAACGCAAGAAAACACAAACTGAGAGACAAAACAGCAGGTGAGTGAGGCTGGCTAATACTGCGACAAAGAGCCTGGCCTCCACAAACAGAGTGCAGTCTGCAGTTCTGTAGTGCACTGAAATTTTTTTTTACAAAATTTACCTTTTTTAAATAAATTTGTGTATATATTTATGGTAATAAGTGATAAAAAGATTACTGTTTTATACCTATAGATTACTAATATATACCTATATTTTATGCATTTATGACTTACTAAACTTTACAAAACTCAAAATATTCCCATTTAATTATTGACGGTAAACTCGCAAATAATCAAATCCGTGAATGTGGAGGGCCAACTGTATATTTAGCTGCAAAATACAGTCTAACCAATTAGTTAAATATTTACAAAATACTATGATTTCTGTCCTGAATGCAGATGAAAAAGAAGCAGTGGTGGTCATTAGTTGGTGGTAATTAGAGTCAAGATTCAAGAAGTTTATTGTCATATGCACAGTGATAACACAACGGTTTAGACCATACAGTGAAATTCTTACTTGGCACGTCTCCCTAATAAAATATATACATAATGTATATAATATATAAAAATATAAAAATATACAGTCCCTGAGTTGGTAAGTAATTAAATTAGATATGAAAGAAATGGTTGTGGATGGAATAAGTCGCTTTTATTACTTGTAAATATAGCCATGAAGAGAATTTAAAACAGAATTAACAGGTGTGCAGATTGGTCAAACAAAGGTGATCAGTGATTGGTTGTTGGGAACATTGGTGATCAGTGATTGGTCATTGGGCACAATGGCTTGTGCAAGAGCAACTCAGTCAGGCTTTACACACTGGTGGAGATTCAGTGAACCTGCTCTCTCAACTCTTATACCAGCAACTGTGATGTGAGCTATATCAAGTGCAGAACAGTCACCAATGTTTTTTGTGTTGTTGTTTTTTTTTTTCTTTTTTTTTGAATTAAAGTTGCTAAAGGGGTCTAAAGACAAAGCCAGGGACTCCTGCCATTGAAAAATTTATTCCTGAATATTATTTCTGAACATAATCAAGCTATTAGCTACTTTGGGCCAATGTATTCCATTATATTTATTTTATTTATATGAACCATTAGAGATTTTTATTTCTGAATTTCCCACCCGTCGAACCTAAATCAGTTCCATGTTAAAATGAAAGAAAAAAAAATTGTATCAACAGCACTTTTTTAGTTTTATCAAATTTACATTAAATTCAAATGACAAGTCAATTAGGCTTATAACAAGTCCTACAATTAATTAGTAATAACTCTAAAAACCTTTATAATGATCGATGGGTGATGATGCTTCACGTCATGCCATATTCTTTAAAAAATACAGACCTCTGGCTGTGCTACACATAACCCACTTTGAGAACCGCGGTAAGAATGTACTAATGAGTTGAAGGTATATTTGTAGCATATTTGTAGCAGGGAAATCACAAAACCGGGCAGTGGTGTGTCCCAAATTGCATCTGTTTTACTCTTAATACTATGAAAAGGTAGTACTGTAGAATTTGAAAGCAAAATTTTAATCATTTATTAGATGAAAAGGCTACAGATGCCCTAATCTATTCAGTCCAAATATGAAGTCTGAAGAGGTTGGTCAAGTTTAAGATGTGTCCATGATTCTGTGAATATAGGTTCCTGTGTAAAGAGATTTTTTTTGAACAGCAGAATCACTGAAAAATGCCCCCATGGCTGTTGGGTAATAAAATAAATAAACCTGTTGTACAAACTGTAGGGGCTGTGAGGGTGACTAGCTGTGACATTGTATGATGTCTGAAAAATTCCACACTAACTTTAAGCCAACAGAAAAATATATTCGGTCATTGCAAATAAGCACGCTTTATGTTGTACTTGATTTAGGACGCAGCTCTGGACTCCTGGACAGAAGCTGGGCCCCCTGGCATAGACCATCAGCTCAGTATCTAAATCACAACTGACCAGCAGGGCTTTCAAAAGAGTGCCAAGGAAAAGAGTACGGATTCGCAGGTGCTTCTTTTAAAGACGGATTGTTCGCCAGGCCATATTGGCACAGCTCATCTAGCTCTAGGTGGCATTTGAAAATGTCCAGATTTATTTTACCTTTAGATTCACAACAGCCATCTTTTCAGGCTGTGAACAACTTTTCCTATAAAATGCTTCAGTTAAATCTTGTTCAGGATCATAACAACCATTTGGTGTTATTTAAAAAAAAAAAAAGCAAAATGAGCAAAACTGTGGGATTTTATGCAAAAAATTTAATATTTGGTATTTGCAAAATTGAAAGCTTGAAAGATTCTCTCTAAAAATTGTGCTTTTACATTTTGAAGCCTTAAAGTTATTTCCTCTCAGTATTTGTATTTAATTTTATATTTCTAAGTAATATGTTGGTGTAAAATATATTCAATGGCCTGTAACCTATTTATAATGGCAAAAAAGTGAGAGATAGAACCTTATAATTCAGAAGTATCAAAATTTCATACGAACATTTGCTACTGATAAAGACGTAAACAGATTTTGGCTGTTCCTAAGGCCACAGATATAACCAAAATATCTAGGTTATTTTGCTTAACTTTCACTGAGCAGTTTATGTCAAGAAGTAGTACTAAATAGTTGACTTTGTGTTGTATTATTTTTACATGTATATTTAGTACATACAGTCTATTATTTAAAGATTATTTACTGTGGTATCATGCAGTTTGGAACAAAGCCTATCCCCGGTAACCTATAAGCCAAGGGTTAGTATCCATATTTTTTCTCACAGAAAAATCCCAGCTGTCCAGTTGGACTTGTATGGATGCTGTAGGGGATAATTCAGCAATAGAAGCATTGCACTAGTTGAGTTAAATCCATTCCTGTGTCCTGTCTAGTACCGCTTTGTTGAATGGCTATTGAATTCATGTGATCAAACTTCCTAGAGGGTTTACTCAACACTGAACCTGATCTTATTATTCTGCTGCTACACAATCCCGCAGTACAGCAGAAAACAAAAGCGTGCTTTGTGTTCACATGGTTATGCACACATTGTGCAGCAAACCTGTACACGTTAAATTAAACATGCTCCTTGCTCTAATGCAATCAGTATATATAAACCGATTGCAGTGATTACATTTGTGCAAGAATCATACTTGATATAATGTGCCAGAGCTGCCAAGGCCTGCTGCAATCAGTCTATTTACATAAACTTTGTGTATTATTCCAGAATTTTTCCAACTGCAATATTTATCACTGAAGTACATAATGCAGGGGTTTATACACAGGACGAAACCACAGTGTGTATATAAATATATAATTTTCAGTGGTTGCAGTCAAATGAAATTGCATAATTTAAAAGGTTTATTTATTTAAATAAATTTGTTTAACATTTACAATTTGAAAAATTGAAAGGATTATACTTTCAGTTTTAGATCTGCATGTAAAAGGTACCTTATTATATAAGCAAAATTAGTCTACTGGTAGTCCAGAGCTGCATCCTAAATGAAGTACAACATATAGCATGCTTATTTGCAATGACTGAACATATTTTTCTGTTGGCATAAAAGCCAAAGTATCATGCATGCATATTATCTTCTTTTTCACCTAAATTTTATTAGATTTAATTTTCAAAATATTTCCATATAAGTAATAAAAAAATTTAAAAATAATAAAAAAAAGAAATAAAAAAATAAAATTAAAACAGAATAGCTAGCCAAGCAGAATACACTGCTGTTGCTTCCATCTAGCTGTCTTCTGTTACATGCTACTTGTTCCATGACATGCTATGGGCTACTCTTTTGATGTAATTCCTACATTGTAAACATTTGGTGTCACTTCGACAAAAAAATTTAGAAAAATTTAGAAATTTATAATAAATTAAAAATAATAATTTGATACATTCTGGGAGGTTTTTGTTGTTTCCTGCAAAATTTCATGCAGGATTGTAGGATTGATTTTCTGTTTTTGCCTGATTTGATTTTACAAGTGATGGCATGAACTAGAGTAAAATATTATATAGGGTGGAAAAACTACTTTATGGGACTCTGTTGTGCATGTTACTGAAAAGCCATGTATAGGCCAATGCCAACTAGTTTAGGAAGCTCATTTTCAATATGTTGCCTGGGATGGTGTACATGGAAATATAATTCAGAATCTCTTATCTTTATTATGTTATATTGTTGACTATGTTGATATATTTTATTTTGTTTTGATTTAGCTGTTTTCTATTGTTTTTTTTTAAGTTGTAGCTTGTAATTTTTTACAGTAGCTTGCCAGTAATTTACTGTAAAATCTACATTAAAAATGTTTACAGTGTTGTTATTTAATTTAAAAACAACTGTAACTTTGGTAGTGCTAAAATTATAATTCCTTGATGAGATGATGAAATAATATAATGCCTATAATTTTTTTTTTTTCTGAAACCTTCACATTTTTACTGATGAGAAAAAACAAATATTTAAATATTTTAACTGGTCATCACCATTTGTCTTAAACACTAATGCTTTATACATGTAAAAATACAATTTTTATGTAATTGTGTTGTTCTTGGTGACAAATATAGAGTGCACAGTGTGCAGAGGACGCAGGGAGAATCATCAAGGCCTCACTGGGATACGTCGCCTTGAATCTCATGGACGTTACCTGAGCATACTGCACACTCAATATTCAGTAATTCGCTTCATTCGAAATGACTCAAAGCGAACTGATGAAGGGAAGGGTGGGGGGTGGCCATCTGTCTGTAGTGAGATGTAGGAGAGGAGTGAAAAAAAAAAATCTGGAAACGGCACAGGAACCATAGCAACGCCGGAGAAGACCTAAAGCTTGTGAATGCCACTTTGTCTTAGGAAATGTGAACATTACTGCAGGTGTAGGACCTGCTTCTTATCACCTACTGCTGAAAGAGGATAATACTTTCAAAAAAAAAAAAGAAGGGAGCTGGTGAAAGTCATTTCCTAAACACCACAATTAAAATACGTTAAAGGGAAAGTGGTTTCAGATCAGCACAAAAGGAAGCTTTTGCCAACACAGTGACTCCGAAGACCCCTTGTGCCACTAGAGTATATGGATTAGTGTTCAGCCACGAGGTGAATTTGCTCTTTGGAGATGTGAAAGACCCAACACTTTACTGGTGGAGCCTTTGCCCGAGCGGCCTTCCAATAGAAACGCCAAGCGGCTCACAGTAACAGTGGGCGACAAGGGCACCTTGGGTTTGCAGATGTTCGGCCTGATGACAGATGGCTGTGGCACAGGCACGGGGAGCGGCGGGATGGCGTCTGCGCCAGCCTGGTGCCACCTGCACCCCTCTGCCAGTCCCCATCTCCATAATACCCTCCACAATGGAGCTGACAGAGTGGGCTATAGTGGGCATGGTGTGTGTGCACGTATGGGTGATGACTCAGCTCTAAGACATTTCTAGGTTCTACAGAAATCATCTCCTACGTCTGCATTCTCACTGAACCAAAACGATGGTGGGTATATGATCTGTTGCATAAGAGAGACTAATAAACACTAATACACATTTGAAATCTAATTATGTATTATATTAGAGGTCTTGTCTTACGAATTAAAGTGATGGTCATAAAGGGAAAGATTAAAGGGTCATGGACTGATTTCTAGACCTCTAGAGGGCACAGACCCAGACAATGGTGACATTTGAATTCACTTATTGACCATTAACAGTATTAAATGCCTTTGGCAATGCAGTTGTTCTCAGTGAACAGTGCTGCATCCGATTGGCTGACAATGCCTGCCAAATTCCCAGCGGTTGGACGCACAAGCGATGAAGGGCGAAGCAGACAGAACGCAGGAGGCAAGTTAGCGAAATGTCAAACTACTCATTAATGTGGACACACACAGACGGGACATGGTACAAAATTTGCTCTCAAAGGAGGAGGAAGCAAAGGAACATCATGATATTAACACTGCACAGATTATTAGGTATTAAAGTGGATGTTTCAGTGTCTAACTCACACAAAATGAACTTCTTTGGAGGTAAAGGTAAATTTAAGTAAACTTCTTACCAAATGGCTCATTATGCCTTCCTGAATGTAGTCTAAGGCATAAAGAATTCACACATAGCAGAATATGGTCATTCGAGAGAGAGGCACATTGGCAGTAATTACCCCATCCATCTTAATGGAGACTGGTGGGCACCCTCTTTCAGATCAGTCCTCACTAGGCCCAGCATTTTGATAAATCTCTGCTTAAATTAGCCACCCTTGAAGCCTAGGGCCTCCTTCACTCTCTCGGTTTCCATTCATCATCTCATTAAGGAGTTAGGGCAAGACTGGCTGTGGTTCTCCATGCCCAAGGGGAACTTTTGAGCCATTCTTGAGAAGACAGTGTGAGTAAGTGCTTTTAAATTCTATGGCTTCGGGGAGCTCTGACAATGAAGCAAATAGCGAAACCAATGCACACAGGATTGATTATGATTTGTTGGCATAGAGCGCAGTCACAAGAATATTTCTGGCTATTAGCAGTGACGGGTCTTCCTTTGAGATGTGTAATAACTGTAAGTAATTCATTTGATGACAGTGTGAGCACAGTGGCCTAAATGACGAAGCCGTGAACTTTGGACGGGATTTGCAGTGTGAGCCCATTCCTTTCTTTCTTCAGCCTAAAGCATAGAACCACCAGAGATTTGTTGTCTGAACATATGTATTTTTTTTGTACTGATGCCTGAAAGATGAAAGATAACGCCTTTATATCCTTTTCTCTTTCCTTCCCATGGATCGAGAATCCCAAACTGCGGCCAAAAATCTTTGTTATGTGGACATATTGTTTACTTTTACTTTATCAAGTGTGACATCTGTAATAAGGACAAGAGGACATCTTGGGTCTCACATCCTAGTTGTAGCTATTCTGAATCACCATGCAAAGAATTCCATTTCTTAAAAAAGTGATGAACTATAGTGGAAAAGAGCAATATTAAATCTTGAATGAGCAATGGCAAAAATATTGTGTCACCCTATAAACTTACTAACAAATCATTAGAAATATTAAACATTTTACTGGTGATTGTCATCATTTGATAAAATGAGTGATTAAAAAAAACTGGCAATTCAAATTGTAGTGATTTGCTAAATGATTGTTACACATATTTATGTCATGATTGAACATTAAATGAAAATTTTCAACCAGTATCTGCCATCATCGGTCATTATTCCTACACAAAACATAACTTTTTGTAATAGCAGTGGCTGGCCAGCATCTTGTATGTGTATTATTCTGAACATTAACTTGGTAAATCTTGCTTACATCTATGTTTATTCAGGTATATATTTATTTCTGTGCAATCTGCTTTTAGTTAGTCTGCTGCCTTCAAAAGAACCAAACTATGTACAAATCTCTTGCTCTTGCTAATGGCTTACTCTTGCTTTCCCTTTGAATCATGTTTTAAATGGCTCTCACTACCAAAATGGTTGCCAGAAGCACTAGCCAACAACATCCAGCTCATCCACTCCATAAATAAAGTACTAATTTATTGGCCTAAATGCTGTATGATCAGTATTTTTCAGTTGCCTAAGTTAAGTGAAAACAAAGTGTATATGTTTTTGTTAATTTGGTTAAATCATATCACTTGTTCCACAGGGAACAGTATGAAATGGCGGACATTGGACTCTATCTCTCAAACCACATGTAGCTGTGTTTTAGCAGCAAAGCAAGCAAAAATAAGCAATAAGCCTTCCTCTGGGCCCTTCTGGTCCTTATGAAAATCTACATTTTTCCATCTTTCTCTATATCTCCTCTGTCTCCTGCAGTGACAGAAACACACCACTAACTTCATCGCCATGTGTTACATCCATTACTGTAGAGCACTTCACTGCTCCCTGCTGAATTTTACCGTCCTGGAGAACATCATTTCTGTCTGTGGAGAACCTTTGGGCTTGTTCGATTTTTAACATTTAGTGGTGATGATTGTGTATGTGTGTATGTGTGTGTTAAAACTAGCCATCCACAAGGGCTATATCTCTGTAGTGACTGCCTAATCTGAGCAGACAGACACATGGAACACCCGTAACACATCAGCCTGAAACAGTGAACCCACAAACTATTTATCTTTTTAACTGACACGTCAGGTCAGTTAGAGGTGATTGTTATTGGAAGTAACACTTGTAGGATCTCAAGTTCTTCACAGTTTAAGCTTACTTCACACCCATTTGATTCTTCCAGCTGAATTCAAAACTGGACCACCTGTAGTGGCTGCGTCAGCACTAGTAAAGCTGCATAAAGCTAGTGAATGTGGCACGTACAGTATTATGGGTTATTTGTTGCTTTTTATGGCCCATTGTTACAGGAAATGCCTATTATTAGCATTCATAGATTAAACTCCTATATCTGCACACTGAACAAGCCTTTTTGTAGCCAAGTCCTTCTAATGATGCCAAGTCAAAAGCTTGTCTTTTCTTTGTTTATTAACAACATTTGAGAGCTATGTGCAATCTCATTTGATTGTAACACTGCAGGGAGAGTTTTAAAAAAAATGCTTACGCTTCCTGTTAAAATACCCAAACAGCTGCTAATGCACTGTTTACAGCTTGATCATGGTTTAATCTGTGATGGTGTAAGGGGAGAGGGATTGTGAACAATACTTCCTTCACTAATTCACATTTGTTATTCAATCAATTGAAGAAGCGGTTTTCATTTCTTCTAACAAAAATCGTTCTTATAAAAACTGTATTTTTAAAATAACAGTATCAAACTTGTCAAAAATGATCAAAAATGTGTGGTGAAATATTTTCAAAGTAAATGCAAACAAATTACCTTTCTTTGTGAATGCCATTTCTAATGGCATCATGAATTCTGCTACGTACCAGGGTATTTTAACTTAAATAATTGTTGCCTCTGCCAGGAGGTTAAGACTAGACTGTAAAGTGATCCACACATAAACAAGAAAGCAGATCACATGTGCAAACGTAAGAATACAAAGCATCTTGAAGTGTTCTGCATAGAGGAGTGTCTTCAGCATGTGTCTCCAGCCTTGTTAACATTTCAGGAAAAACTAATCATCTCTCCATTAATTATGGGAGACCCAATCATTTTGAAAACTATTTTTTGCTGGAGTTTGAAAGTAAAAAACTCCATGAAACTATACAGTGACTTCATATGTTTAAGTAGTCACCCATTGTGTGTTCATTTTATTTATTTATCTTTGAGGTGCCAATAATTCTGCACCCATAGAAAAAAGGTTTATTCTGAAAAGTTCTTCAGCTTCTCCATTTGGGGTCCGTACCACAGTGTTTCACTATAAAAGAGGGTTACAAGACTCCTTAAATATACGAAAAACCTGCAAGGAACCCTTTTTGTAAGTGTGTGGAGTTTGCAGAGTGTGGAATTTGAGTCTTCAGATGTCCACTACTTGATCAATCAACAATACTATTTTAGATTTATAGCTCTCCAATCATGTGCTTCATCCATTTCCACATTCTTTGGCATATTTCCTGCTTACTTGCTTTGATCTGCTATGAGTTTTCGACTAAAGTAAAATATTAGATTGGTGATCAATTAGAAGAATTTCCTTTGTTCATAAACACACAGTACGCCCTAGCTGGGGAAGAGAGCATTGAGGCGGAATATGACCATCCACATCGCAACTTTTTCCATAAATTTCTCATGAGTGTATAAAAAAATGTAGAGGCATGTAAATTTTTAATCACAGGGCCATATGGATGGCCTCAGATGGTATACACTAAGGAGTTCTGACACAGTGAAAGTCAGTCCACAGCTTGTATAATCCGACCTCTCCTCTTCACAGGAAGCCTGACTGAGGGCCTGAATGACTACCAGGCTGCCATGCCAGAGGACGATGCTGGGGAGCATCTGTTCAAATACTACAGTTTAAATATTATTTATATGCTGCATCTATCTATCTATCTATCTATCTATCTATCTATCTATCAGCTGACTGACAACCAGAAGCACATCAGTGCTTGATTTGAGCTAATAATATTAAAGTGTTAATAATATTCTATCAAAAGACCCTCATTATGCCTCACATGGTATGGGAATGACTCTCTATCTATACAACCTGTTATAAATGAGTATCTTTTTCTAACTTTTTCTTGGTATCTTCAGATAACTCAAGCAGAAGCAGGTCATTACCCAGACAGCACATCTCTTTAACACTCCTCAGTTGGCATGGGATCTCTTGTGCCAAAATTAAGCCCCATGTCATGCCCACCCTCACCGCCTCCTCTTTCCCCACCATGGGAACGTTACATGTTTAATGACGAGTGAGATCTCTCCTCTCTCCCCATGCCACAAAAGCCCTGACATCTGTCTCTCCAAGAGCCGCACTCCAAAAGCTGCACATTTGTTCCTATCTTCTCCTTCTTCTAAAGAAATCAAAAATAAAAGAAGAGAGGCGGAAGAGGGGAGGGGTGCTTAAAGAGGGAGGGATGCAGGGGTTAAAACAAAAGGCCTTTTTTTCTCTCTCCAAGTGTTAATTCCTCTATAAAGCATTCCGAAAATTCAAAGTAGGTGTTAAAGAGGCCCTTCCCTTCTCTGCGGCAGAGCTTATAGTACAGCTCATCTGCCCAGAGAAAGCAACATGTTTACATTAGAGGAAGGAAGTTGATAAAGTAAGCCATATTCTGGGTGTGACTATGGAAACACAGTCACAGGAATTTCTACAGGTTCAATTTAGACTTTATTCAGATGTGATTTAATTAATATATTTACACTATGAATATTACAGTGAATATTAATAGTTTTCAATAGCTCCTAAGATGTAGTCCCATCGTAGGCAGGTAAAAATTAATCAGAAAAATAGATACAACCATGAAGTATTGAAGTATTTAACGCCATTATGGATTAAAAATTGGGGTTATGGAATGTAATGTTAACATTTTTAGAATGATCCCACCGAGCTAAATCTGCCCACCTGCTCAAAACAAACAAACAAGCAAAAAAAAAAAAAAAAAAAATTATACCACAGCAGTAACAATAATGCAAAATAACAGCATCTGTAATTTCTAGTACACTGATAACCAACAGTGAGATCAAGTTTAGCACACCAAAGAAATCCTGTTTGTTTAAAAAGTAGACAAGATAGATAGATAGATAGATAGATAGATAGATAGATAGATAGATAGATAGATAGATATACTTTATTGATCCCATGAGGGAAATTCTTGTGTTACAGCAGCATGGTCAGTAGCAAGATATAACACGTACACATACAAAATATAAAAAATAAAAATACAATAAGTTAAATTAAATGTAGTAGTGCAGATATGGAACACAGTTGTAGATTTAACCAGATTTACATCAGTAAAAAATGCCAGCAATGTAATTAAAAATGTGTGAAACAGAACTGCACTTCCTTACAGAATGTTCAGAATTAAATTAAATATGGGAGGAAGCCTTTATAAAATAATTAGCACTCAATAGCCAGAACTGAAGCACCTCACAAATTCAGAGAAATGACTCTATCTGGTAGGAGTTAGCAGTGCTGTATGACTGGCAGACACACACACACACACACACACACACATTCTCTCATCATATCTACTAACCTATTTATCTCTCTGTTGTTTTGCTTTATTACATTGGTTTATCTACATAGAAACATCTATCTATCTATCTTTACAGTTCAGTACAAAATCTTGTATACCCTTTGGACAAAATAACCAACAACACATTTAGTGAGTTAGGCTTCACAGATTTTTCTCTTTTATTATTATTATTATTATTATTATTATTATTACTGTAAGTAACAAAAATGGTCAGAAAGGTTATGCTAAGATACTAATAATGATAAAATGTATGTGTAGTAAATATTCTCTAATAACATACCCTCACTATGCCTTTATAACTGTAATATCTTTGAGAGACTATTTCACAGACCTCCTTTTCTGTCATCATTGTTATGATGCTGCTAGATGAGCTCGCTAATAAAAAGCGGTGAATTGAATACCGGTGCCAGCAGTAACAGACTCCAGGCGACAGAGGGCGCTCTACATCTCTCACCGCATACTACAATACTACCATACTAAATAGTATGGGCAAAAACGTACGTCACCCATCACACAGAGCACACTATTTTGACACTAGTGCGCTAGTATCCTGTTTGAGACGTACAGACGCACTCTGAAGGACGCAATCAAACATGGCGGCCTCCTTGCTGAGCAGGAGGGGAGTTGCGCTTTTAGGCTTTTCTAGTTTAAAATCTTTTATCCCTGTTGTTTCTGGGAATAATGTCGTACAGTTGATAGCTGGTTATAACCCGAGACCTCTCAGGCTGAACTTAAAGGAGCCTTACATTCCGGACAGGAACAGTGAAAAGACCCCGGAGTGGCAGAAGACTGAGAAATATGAGCGCAAGCTTTTTGCACGTTATGGCTTTGCCTCCGGAGTGGATCCGGGTAAACTGTGGCCCACTGCCGCCCAGCTGGAGGAATTAATCCAGGAAGAGAAGCAATGGCACCCGCCGCTCGAAGAAATGCTGAAAAACATCGCGGCGAAGGAGAAGGAAAGAGCAGAAAAACGGCTGGCGAGGTAATTTAGCTGCTTGGTTAGCTCGCCGCGGTTGAAATCAATGTGCGCGTGTATACGGGGTTTTACGGCTACATGGCCACACGATGTGTCCTCTATGTTGTTGCTCTTGGTTAATTAACGTTAGCTTGACTTAGCGTAATTTATGTGGCGGTACAAAGTTGTTGAATAATATGAGTATGTGAACGTATGACCTTTATATACCACAGAGACCACATTAAATATATAATTTAGTGTTAATAGTTTGGCATGTTGAGTCACAACTCTCCATACATACACAGAATCCACACATGGGAGTCACAGGTGGAAATTAGAGATGCAGTTTGTAATTTTTTTTAAAGTCTTTCAAGGCCCATGGTAATCATGTGATTTCAAGCATGCCTTAGGAAACTGTGGTTTGCAATATTGCCAGATAGTGGATCTTGCTAGTTACTTTTTTTTTTCTTTTGCCTCAGACTTTTGTTTACATTTTTCTGGCCCATAAATGAGCTCCACCCAGAACAGACTGAAGACTATTGATGAAGCAGACATACACTACCGGTCAAATGGTGTATACCTGTCATACTTTCAGCATGATGGGTGTGTTCACACTGGGAAGCAAAAACCACTAAAATCACCTGAAGTAATTGGTTGTCATTTTTTTTTTTTTTTTAATTTAAACAAAAGGATATCATTATAATTTTTATATATATATATATATATATATATATATATATATATATATATATATATAATTGCCCAGCCCCCAATAAAGGATGAATTGTGGGCACAAACATTTAGTCCCAGAAAATTTCAGCTAGGTTACATTTGCTATTTTTATAAACAATAGTCTATTTATGATGAATTGTAGTATCGTTACTGGTTGATTTTTAAACAGGTACTCCCTGTCGGATGGCAGGTTTAAATTTTATATGGGCGTCGAGGTTACATTTCTTAACATACCACTAAATTCACATGCAGAATAGCAACTTTCTTAGTAGCTCTTTAAAAAGAAGCATTACACAGAGTGCAGACTGCGATGCCACATAATAGGTTCAAGGCTGTTGAGCTGTTTTGGCTGCTACGTAAGAAATAAATGTGACAGCACGTGCTGATAAACTTGCACATACTGCACACTATGACCATCTATCTGTTTCTCTGGACAATCCACACAGCACACACCTGAAACTTGCCGTGCTGTGCCTACCAGTGTGTGCTGTTGCCCCTTATGCGTCTTATGTCTTATTGTATTACACACATCTCGAGAATCATGTTTCCTGGTTCATGACTTTCTGTGCACCATTACCACTACGCACCACTCATGCGCTCAAATTCCTATTTGCACATATTGGATAGGGCTATGGTGCATAATCTTCTGTATAGTCTATGTGTACTGCTTTGTATATAGAACTTGTTTTCAGCCCAGCTCCCATGATTGGTGGTTGTCGTCATTGTTTGTAAGCACAGATCTGGAATTTGATACTAAGCATTTCACTACATTGAATATACTGTGTATACACTTGTATGTGACAAATAAAACTTGAGTTTGAATCGTTGTAGGCTAATCATCCATGATGGGGTGGTGTGATATGTCCTGACGTGAAGTTGAGTGTTTTTTTTTTTCCTCTTGTAGCTCAGCGATTTGCCAAGATTACAATTTTTCATTAGTTAGTCAGTGACACGTCATGATTTTAATCATTTCTAGTTACATGAAATTAAAAAACATACCTTGTCATGTTACCGAGAAACTGGAAAGTGTAAATTCCTCTGTCCTGAAGACTTTCCTGTGGTGGAAAACTTACTGATTGTTACAAAGCACTGACACGCAAGACTCCTTCTGTAAATGTTAAATATACATCGCCTTACGAAAAGCTTCAACTTGCGTGGCCTGTCCCTCTAAACAAAAAAGGCTATATTTTGACACATTTTGCTCATGTTAACTAAATCACTAAGAATATGACAATTCAAACTGATACTAAAATCCCACCTGTCTGTCCAATCGTGGGTGTCTGTGAGCTTGTGTATGTGGTAGATATCACTTTCCTTTTATTTTTTTCCCCCTCTTTTTCCCCCCCAATGAATTTTTGGTTATGTTAGCCTTGTGGCTTCAATTCAAACCTAAGCAAGTTTCTAACCTAAGTGGGAAAAGAAGTTACACAGCAAAGGAATAACTATATTTTGTGCTAATGATGGTTTTATTTCTTGTGCTAAGCTTTTAAGCACCTATTGGTGAATAGTCATACTCTCTGGAGTGGCTTTCTGTCTCATTGGATGCGTCTTTTTTTTTTTTTTTTTACAGAGAGAAGCTGATTGCTGCAAACATGGCTAAAATGCCCAAGATGATAGCAGACTGGAGGAAGGAGAAGCAGGAAGCAAAGAGAAAGGTGAAGGAGGAAAAGGCCAAAAAGGAGCGGTTGCTGGCTGAGGCTCGGGAGCGTTTCGGCTACGCACTGGACTCGCGCAGTTCCAAGTTCCAGGAGATGCTCGCAGAGATTGAAAAGGAGGAGAAGAAGAAGAGGAAGCTCCTGAAACGTCGAAAGAGAGAAGAGGAACAGGGGCTGACGACTCCTGCACCGGCTGCTGAATCCTCATAGAGACTCTGGCTGAGGGAATACACAGACTGTTGTATATACTGACATTGTAGTAACGTGTTTGACCATCGTAATGCATTTTGGAAAATCCATCATCATGTCATTAAAAGAACCGTAATTAAAATGTAAAGCCTGATTAATACTTGCAGTCAGTTGCATTTCCACTATTTACAGTGCTGCTTGAGATTATCCCACTGAAATACATTGATACTTTTGTCTCATTTCCTTTCTCCCCCAATCCCATTACGTCTGTCTTTTTAGTTGTCTTAATTATTGTTTTCTTTCTTTGATCTCTTAATCACTCCAGCTCCTTTCAATTACTGTGTATTTTTTCTTCAGGAAATGCAAATCATATTCAACATATGATTATGTATGACTAGATTTATGTATGACTCAGCCAGTGTCCCAATGACTGAAATACACTAGCCTTTACATAATGACTTTTATAAGTAATTGCTGTAAACATTTACAAACGACAATAACTACCGTCCATAAAAAAAAGTCATAAAAATGACCAATGGAAGTCCAGCCATAATGTATAGAACTGCCTTCAAATATGATTTACTGACTACCCTAAATTGCTAGGATTTATTTTTAATCAATGCCATATTAAAGAAAAAGGTATTAGTTTTAAGAGATGACAAAATGACATGAGTGTGAATGAGCAAATTCTTCCTCCAGTAGCATGAGTATTATCCATAATCCAATATTACTCCATAATCAGAATACTGTGTACATGGCATAGCAGATGCTGGTGCACAGTTTTAGACTGACATACAACCATACATACAACCAATCCCACAGCCACAAAAACTATTTTTATTTCATCAGTTATGAAAAGTTTGTCAAATTATATTTCTCAAACAAGATTTCTCAAGTTTTTCTTAAATGTTAAATGAATGGAAGTCAAAATGTGTCACTGACAGAAAGCATTATAGTGATTATAACGTGTAAAACAAAGGACCATACAAATTAAGTCAATATCCGGTGTTCTTTGTTAATACGTGGCCATTTTCAGTTCGTACTGGAATAAACTACACATACCAAAAAAGCAAACTGTGTGAACAGGGTATGAACAGGGTATGGGTGTGAACAGGTAACACGGTATGATTTCTAGGTTACAAGTATTGTGTCAAATGTATATTCATTTTTGATAACTGATGATATAAAAAGTAACTCTTGGTACTGGATTTATAATATATTTATTTTCTGCAGCTTATGCTGCATTCAAAAAGTGGCTCCACAAACCTTTGGTGCAACATTGTTAGTTTTACAAAATATCCTTTCAGCATAAACTCTGATAAGATATCTTAGAAATGTGTAGCCACTGCATCTTGGCTTTCACACAGAAATCAATTTAAAACAATTAGCAGTGTAAATTTGGCCTTCAGACCAAAGCTAGTCCTTCCTGGAATATATTGATCACCTTTTAGTGGAAGAATTAGCTCCTAGTCGAGAACAGTCATATGCTATATTTAGTCGTGAATTAGTATTTCTTTAACTTGGAAGATTGTACATGGTGTTTTTTGTAACTGAACAATAACTGCTTCATCTGATTTCTTAGAGAAAACGTCACCTCGCAATGCTTTCATAGTATACCATAGATGGCATACCTAATCATCTTCAATAAATCAAAAATAATTGGAAAAGCCTGAGAAATATTTCCTTCCTAAAAGTGCTGCTGTAGCTCAAGGTAGATTTATTACTATTTAATACTCTTTTCATGTGGAAATGTTTGGAAATCTCACCCACAATAAACTGTCTATTACTTATATATCTAAGCTATTTATCCTAAAATACACATATCATGTGAATTGGCTACGAATACAGTGTTTTAAATGTCCCTAAGATGTCCACAAGACTGTCTGAGTTGGGTCCTTTATATTTAACCTTCCACTGGACAGAATTAGGGAGTGAGGATGACAGTGTCTCTTTGGTATTGTAGTTCACTAGATGAATTAGTCCTCAACATGCCACTTCAGCTGGTAATAGTTACAGCGCTGTGATCTCGTCCTGGTCACTCGTGTCGGCCTTCAGTTTAGACAGAGCTGCGTGGATCCTGAACTGAGTGCGGGACTCCATTGAGTATTCTTTGTAGTTATTCCTGAGAGGGAAGGAAGAAATTGACAGTAAGGATTGTCTATAGCCTAGCTAAAGACATGCAGCCAGTGCAACATTGTTTTGCATTTAGATTTTACTTTAATGAATTAACACAGCCGTGGAAAGCAAGCCAATAAAAAAGGACTGATTTAAAGTGTTGTGCTGCATCCTGGCCTCTACTCACTTGGCTTTCTGCAGGAGTTTGATGGCTTGATCCCTCCTCCCTGTATCAGCGTAGAGCAGGCCCAGCTCCAACAGAGTGTTAGGAATCAGGTAGTGGTCATACTTCAACTTCTTCTCACTGTACCCCATAAGACACTTATTATTAACCTCCCTATTAACATACCACCACATGCCACCATACTTCAACAGGTATAGCTACATTCATGTTGCACTGAAATGCAACACCCATATAATGTAATTTTTCAAAATGAAAACTGAATTGGACAAGGACTTGTGATTGGGGACACTTATTACCTTTAAGTGGCATAAATGAAGCACTGTTTTGACTGGAGTGCATTGACGACTGTCACATTATTTACTGAAATGCAGTAATGTGCTTAGTGTGCACATTCACTGTCCACTTCATTAAGGAAGCCTGTACATGTGCAAATTCATGCATTTATCTAATCAATCATCCAGTCAAGGAGCAGTGCAATGCACAAAATCCTGCCAGATACACATACACATCAAATATCGGAATGTGGGAAAAATGTGATCTCGGTGACCTTGTGTCACGTTTGTTGGTGCCAGATGGGCTGGTTTTAATATTTCAGAAACTGCTTATCTCCTACAATTTTCACAATAGTCTCTAGAGTTCACATAGAACTGTGTGAAAAGTAAAAACATACAGTGAGAGGAAGTTCTGAGAGTGCAATGCTTTGGTGATGAGAGAGCTCAGAAGAGAATGGTCAGACTGGATCAAGCAAATGGAAAGGCTACGGGAACTCAAATATCAACTCTTTACAACCATAGTGAGCAGAAAAGCATCCCATGATGCAAAACATCTGGAACCTTGAGGCTACTACAGCAGAAGACCACAGTGGGTTCCACTCCTGTGAGCCAAGAACAGAGTCTGAGGCTACAGCGGACACAGGCTCACCAAAACTGGACAGTTTTGATTGATGATTTAATGATTAATTTAGGCTATGATCTTCAATCACCTGCAACCACATCATGGAGATACAGGTCAAAGTCACTGATTTTTTCCCGCATTAACTGAAGCGCTGGACCTGTACCTGCATGATGTTATATGCTGCGCTGCTGCCACACGATTGGCTGATTGGATGATTGCATGAATGTGCAGGTGTAATAAAGTGAGTCATTATACAGTAATCACATATACTGATAATAAGCTGGAGTCAAAAATCTATTAGAAATGGTTCGTTTTCTTACATTATGCCACCTTCTTTCTCATCTCATCAGCACTGTGCTAATTCAAGGTAAGTCTCTTGAGTCTGAATTTTTCATTAGATGTACAAACACTAAAGTTGATTGGCCACGTGTGTACGTGGACTGTATGTGGCAAGTACCACTTGCCTGCTGTAAACTTTGTTAAAACAATCTTCAGCAGCATGCAGTCGGTTTTGGTTCTTCAGACACAGTCCCTTCAACAGCAAAATCAGGCAGCTGTCATCCACACTGTACACATTCTCTTCAGGACACACAAACAGATCACATTTACTTAACACATCTGGTCCATTGCTTCCTGTTTTATATGTTTTCATACACAATGCCAGGATCTGTACACAGTCCATGGGCTGTATTTTTTCTGTTTTGTCACGCTTATAAACAGAAGAATTTTAACATTTACCTTTAATCCTGGTTAAAAAGTTTCTCGTTTAATATTTTTTTAACTTTTCAGAAATGAAACACATGTACACTTGCACATTCATGTAGTTATCTAATCAGCCAATCATGTGGCAGCAGCACAAAGCATAAAATCATGCAGATACAGGTCAAGAGCTTCAGTTAATTTTCACATCAAAAATCAGAATGGGAAGAAATGTGATTTCTGTGACTTTTTATCCATGGCATGGCTGCTGGTACCAGATGAGCTGGTTTGAGTATTTCAGAAACTGCTGATTTTCAGGGAATTTCACACACAACGGTCTCTAGATTTTACACAGAATGGTGGAAAAAAAAATCCTGGGAGCAGAAGGTCTGCAGGCTGAAACACCTTGTTGATGAGAGAGATCAGAGCAGATCATGACCAGACTGGGTGAGCAGAAAAGCATCTCAGAACACACAACAAACCTTGAGGTGGATGGGCTACAACAGCAGAAGACCACATCAGGTTCCACTCCTGTCAGCCAAGAACAAGAATATGAAGCTATCATGGGCAAAGACTCACCAAAACTGGACAGTTAAAGACCGGAAAAAGACCAGCTGATTTTTTTCTGATCTTCAACTGTCCAGTTTTTACTGTGTACCATTTTCCTCTGACCTCTCTTTTCAACAAGGCATTTCTGCCCACAGAACTGTTGCTCAATGTTTTTTGTTTTCTGCACCATTCTGTGTAAACTCTAGAGATTTTTGTGTGTAAAAATCCAAGAAAATCAGCAGTTTCTGACGTACTCAAACCAGCCCATCTGACACCAAAAACCATGCCACAGTTAAAGTCACAGAGATCACATTTTCCCCCAATTCTGATGCTTGATATAAGCATTAACTGAAGCCCATGACCTGTAGCTTCCTGATTTTATGCATTGTGCTGCTGTCACATGATTGGCTGATTAGATAACTGCATGAACATGCAGGTGTATAGGTGTTCCTAATAAAGTGAAGAAAAAAATAAATATCACACACACACACACACACACACACACACACACACACACACACACACACATATATATGTGTCCTTTCTAGTCACTGAATCTTAAAACATTTAAACACTTGTGGGAGATTTTGGACTATAGTGTTAGTGCTATCTATCACCTTAAATCAAAAGACTAATTAAGAGAACATATAGTTCCAGAGACGTATAGAACCTGTACTAAGGTGCACTGAAGCTGTTCCAGCAGCTTGTTATGGCTCATCACCTTACCCTGGAATACTACCAAACACCTCTATAAATTATATTTGCCTAGTGATGTGAAAATGCTATTGTAAAATCTATTGTAAACATGCTATTCAAAACATTGCTAAAATGTGGCAATAATTAAAACACATTGTGAAGTATGGAGTGTAGTACCGGGAGCAGCCTGCAGGGATTGCTCTGCCTCCAGCACAGTTTCCAGTATGCCTGCTGTGAGCTCCGGCTGCTTGCTTATCATGGAGAAGCCATTCCACATGTACATCATCTCCTGGAACAGGTAGAACAATCAGTCATCATATTTACTCACTGTAAATGCCATTTCTAACATTAGTTTGGAGGAAGTGTGTCACAGGAACAGTGTATCACAGATGCAGAATGTGCCTCTGCATGTGTGACTAAGCAATTATCTTTTGCTGACTTAGAATTTTCCAGGAATTGAGGGCATTATGTGAAATTAATAAGGTGCCTTACAAGCACAGGAACAGGGAGGGGTATGGGGTTGCTGGCTCTGTAGCGTCGGGCTTTGCGGATAGCAAACTTCTCTGTAGGAGGAGACTTCCCTGCTATCTTCTGTTTGAAGGTTGGCACCTGCCTGAGAGTGAGACAGAGAGAGAGAGTGAAAGAGACAGAGTGAGAAAGAGAACGCTTTTATGCAAAAGTGGAACAAACTGATTACAAAACAATGTTATTTTGTATATAACAGCACTTTGTAGGCTTAATGGGCCTCTTTTATCAATTTTTTCAGTAAAGTTGTGTGTAAATGTTTGCGTAAGCCAAACAAAACAAATGTCTGCTAAATTTACAAAAGTTTCGGTAATGCTGATTTTCTTCGTACACATGTTGATAAATGCTCATCACCCTTGAAACGCAAAGCACATTCACAGCATACTTAATTTGCAGTGTGACAGCACCTGAAAAGGCCAAAATCTGTAGACAAATTAGAGAAAGGTGAATTAGATGTGAATTAAGTGAGGTGAAAAGAAAATGGTCTGACATGGAAAGAGAGTAAAGATATCTACATTGTACCCAAGTGATCACTGTCACCAGACACATCACACAGGAAACCGCTATATTTAATTGTTTTAAGCGTCTTGGCAACTGTCCGACAGAAGTCTCTCACACTGTTCTGCACTTTGGTCTCTCGCGCACCAGTACACCGTCTTGGAAAAGCAGGAGGGCATGTGTCATAAGGAAACCTGATGTATTCGGGAAGCAGCCAATGATGGCATGCAGCACACTAGGGAGCATACGGCTCATTGCAGATTGAGACATACCAGATCAGTCACTTAGTGCCGGCTTTAAAGTGCTGCACAGCATTAAAAGAAGATGCAGTGGCAAACAAAACCGATTTGTACACCAGCTGAGCCCTTGTAGCCCATCTTCCTGTGTGTAATTGAAATAAATTACTTGACAATGTAATGTGGCAGTAACACATCACCAATTATATAATTTAAAGCAGATCAATCAATGTTTCACATTAGTGAGTTTCCTTATACATAAATTTACACAAAGTCAGGAGTTCTAGTAGAATATGAAAGTTGTTCTGAACTATTTCTTGTGCAAATGCTTCTTCAAATGATTTATATAAAAATTTGTTCATGCCCAGTTTGATAAATGAGGCCCCATGTTAGAAAAGTAAAAAAACTCTTAGACAGTGAATGCAAGTGTGTTTACCTGAAGAGCTCTCTCTCGTTCTCCCCAAATGGCCGAGGCTCCCCTTCTGGCAGCATACTGAGACAAGCAGCCTTCATGTACACGTACATAGCCTGAGAGAGAGAGAGAAAAATAGAGAGAGATGGCGCAAGCAGGAAAAACTATGTCAAAGCGATCCAACACACTCATTCAGCTTTTTAAATGAACAGTGTTCAACTTCAACTACCATTTCCACTTTTGGAATGGAAATAACTTTGAAGAGGTGTTGATTGGACAGATGGTCACTCATGGACATGTATCACTTATATAAAATCTTTCTCTTAACTCTGCTCTTCAGTCAGAATCTTAACTGCAACCTTAGACAGAAGTGCTGGCTGACCTTGGACCAGCGGCTTTCCTGGCTGAGCAGGTCGGCGTAGAAGTATGCCATCTTCCAGTGCCTCTTGTAGGTGAAGCACCACATCAGTTCCCAGTAGCACATGTGGTGAAACTGCTTCCAGGCCTGCTGCGCTTTACAGCCATCCTCAAACAGCAGCACTGCCTGGATATGGACACAAACTCAGTGATGCGAAGTTTTGTAATAAAACTAAAGAACTCTAGAAACCTTGGTCCACTCGCCTTGACATTCAAGTGAGAATCTTCACGTAGCATAGTTATTAGTTGCTTTGTTTACACTGCTGAAAAGCTTCAAACTGATAGATCAGTCTGTGTTTTGTCCTTGGATCAGTGTTGCTATAGTTTTTAAATGAACCTGGCTAATCATATTATTTCAAACAGAGGATGTTATCACAGAGAGTAAGTACTACATGCCTTATTTTATCCTCAAATACATTTATACTTAAAGTATATGGGACATGCCCAATGGTTTTGCAGATATGCCAAACAACCATGGAAATGTACAAGCTCTACAACACATAAAACAGAGGGGTTTAGCATGAAATTGCAGTGGAAATCACTTCCTGACACATAATTTTAATAACAGATTGCCTACACGAAGCCACTCTCAATTCACTCACCTCATCAATGTTGCCTTTTATTTCCTCCACTCTGCCTGCAAAGAAAAGAAATATCGCCCCCTGGAGAAGAGAGGCAGAGGGAAGAGGATAGTTTCATAAGTACAGCTATAGCATGTTTTTCAAGAATTTAAAAAGCCAGTTACAAATTTGTGAACGACAGAGAGAGAGAGGGGGAGAAACACCTACACGTGGGTATCGTAGCCGAAATGGTTTCAGCAGATTCTCAGCATCAGCTACTTCTCCCTCACCTGTCCCTGCACAGAAAAAAACCCCAACATTCCTATGCGAAATTTACTGGACATGTACAACCGTTGCTTCTCGGTCATCTCGGCACATAGAAATCACCTTTTCAACTTAAGCATTCTCTGGGGCACAAACATTTCTCCAGTAGTCATTTCTTGTCTTCTATTTCCACTCGGTGTCATGACTGTACTGTTACCATTACCTTACAGTACAGCTGACGTGTTTGCAGCTGCCTTGTCTATATGCTCCAAGACCAGTGACTAAGTAGGACCCCTCTCCATTTTGTAAAAATGTGCACTGTTACTACACATTCCCAAGAACAATTTTTGAAGACCCACTTTATCCTGTGGTGTTCTACATTTTGGCTAATGGTCAAACAGTGTATACCATTAATATGAAGGTAATGTACCACAACAGTAGGTGGGCGATATAACAAAAATATCATATCATGATACTTGTAGACATTTCTACCATTTTGACAACCATGACATGTACCATGATATAAATACATGAACTGAAAATGAGGAAAAATATAATTCTGTAAAAAAAATACTTAAATGATTTTAATTATTTAAATAAATTGGATTAAATAAAAAAATAATTAAACTTTTTTTTTTTAATCATTTTTTAATTTCAACATAATTTATCACAATATAGATATTATATAGTCATATAGCCCAACACTAAACAACAGTAGTTTACCTTTGAAGCACATCAGTAAGAAATAGTTAAGACCAGATATTCTAGGCTTTTTCATTTTGGTTTGTTTTATGCTGGTGCAGATCAGGTGCACCATGAAATCTGTCATTTTTTGTTTACTGTAAAATGTGAGTGCTTTACTACACAACAAAAATTTCAAGGTCTACATACAAATATATAGTGTATAGTTTAAGTATGTAGTGCACAGAACACCAATTGACATGCAATTACTGTTGTTAAGACCATTGTTATTTTAAAAGGAAATCACACTTACTATTGCGAATAGACTAAGTGTATGCAGCCACAACGCATTCTTGTGTAGCGAGAAGAGGTGGGAAGTAACAAGGTACAATTCTTACTGTACTTAAGTCTGTTCTTTACTTTTCTTTCACCTAATACATTTAACTTACTTAATTATTTATTATTATAATTGTTATTATTATTATTTAATTCTTTCACTCAATACATTTAACTTACTACATTTCAAAAGAAAATATCTGCGCTACATCACTACATTTCACTGTAATTATATATTTGTAAGTCATAAGACAGCTTCAAATCTAAACTTTACCAGATGTGACAGCAAAAATGACTCTAATCACTGGTGCTATGAACTCTTTGTATTTATCTAGGTCATCTAGCTAACATTTGAGACAATCGATATAAGGATATTGTTAAATAGCCTTAGTTAATGTAAACTACTTTACCTTCAGTAACAGAAATCAGTGTGTGATCTCTGGAAGATGTCTTTTTTTTGTGTCTTGTTTACACTTTTCTGCTTTAACTTTAGTGAAGAATTTGATGCTGTACTTCAAATTTTACCAGGTTATTGATTAATATGAGTAATTGGGATTTTACTTGAGTGAAGAATTTGGGTACTTGTGGTAGGAGGTATAAGAAGCAAGCAATGCTGTTACCTAAAATAAATGAGAGGAAGGTGTAGTAGCAGAGCAGCAGCAGGGCACATAGCATAGAACGCAGGTTATGGGAGATGGCCCCTTCATACAGCTGGGAAAGCCCATATTCCTACACACACACACACACACACACACACACACACACACACACACACAAAAGTGGCAAAAAATGCAACATGACGTCTTACAAAAACAAGTGTAAAAGATTTTGATTCTCTCATACATATAGTGCTGCTAAAAAGTTTGTGAACCCTTTACAATTTTCTGTTTTTCTGCATAAATTTGACCTGAAATGTGATCAGATCTTCATCTAAGTCGTAAAACTAGATAAAGAGAACCTAATTAAACAAATGATGCAAAAACATTATAGTTTTCACATTTATTTCAAATTATTTACATTTCACATTTTCACTAACCCTAACTCTGACCCATTAGAAATGTTGTGGAAAGACCTAAAAAGAGAAGTTCATGCAGGGATGCAGCAACATCACTGAGCTGAAGCAGCTTGTAAGGAGGAATGGGCCCAAATTCTTCTAATCCGTTGTGCAGGATTGATCACCAGTGACAGGAAAGGTTTGGTTGAAGTTAGTTTTGCTCAAGGGGGTCACACCAGTTACTGAAAGCAAAGGTTGACATACTTTTTCCCAACAAAAATATTTCATGTTGGATAATTTTTCTAAATAAATAAATGTAAAAACTATGTTTTTGTGTCATTTGTTTAATTGGTTTCTCTTTATCTAGTTTTAGGACATTTCAGGGTAAAGCGATCACAAACTTTCTAAAATTAAAATTACACACACACACACACACACACACACACACCATTCACTTTATTAGGAACACCTAATAAGGAATCTGATCATGGGCACAGGCTCACCCAAACTGGACAGTTGAATCACCTGGTCTTTTTCTAGTTTTCAACTGTCCAATTTGGGTGAGTCTGTGCCCATGATAGCCTCCGATTCTTGTTCTTGGCTGACACGAGTAGACCACATTTTTTTCCTCGTTCTGATGTTTGATGTGAACATTAACTGAAGCTCATGACCTGTATCTGCATGATTTTATGCATTGTGTTGCTGCCACATGATTGGATAACTGCCTGAATGTGCAGGTGTACAGGTGTTCATAATAAAGTCGATGGTGAGTATATCTATCATTTATTCATTTGAAGAAATTAATTTTGTTACCTTATCCCCAGAAAATCCAGCAAACTCCAAAACTTTGAGAATCCGTGCAGGGAACAAGGAAAGTGTCTGAAATAATGAGTGATAAACCAATGGGAAAATCAGTTTTACATAGTACGTCATTTAATCATTTATGAAGAGTGCCAAGCAACTTGTGGAACATACCAAGTTGAAAGCACCAATTCCAAACGCCACCCCTCCCTCCAGGTGCTTGTGATTTGGCCCTTTGAAGGAGCTATGTGACTCAATAAAAGAGTGGAGCTCCCTGTGTGTGGAATAACAGCATGATAACTTCCTGTAAGTGCACTATAATTGATCAGTGTGCTTTGGGCTTGACTGAATAGGAATTCATGGAAGGATATAGACATGTTTAAACCCTAAGCAGTTTGCCAGGCATCAATATGAGTAACGACAAACCCTTATGTACATGTGAGCCTCTTTATCTAAATTGCAGTCAGTACCGTCTCATTAGTTCCTTAAATACCTGTTCTGCTTTCTTTTACTAAAATTTTACATTCACCAATATTGGTTTGTAAAATTGTATTACTTTCCCCCCTTTGTCATATTTAATTCATCCCTAAAGAAAACATTGAACATCTTAAAGTTTAAAGGAATACTTCCATGTTTTCCAAACTTTATCTATGCCATAAGCAAAAACTGACACATTTCCCTGTACTGCAAAAATAACACATCCTCTAAAACTCACTTATTCAATAATTCTTCAGTCAAAGGTATTCGTAAATTGAGCTCTTGTTCTGTCAGACATGGGCCTGCAGAGTTTGTGGTTTACTAATGTCTTCAACCACTCAAAGTAAACATGGAAGTGCATCAGTTTTCACCTGATGGTGCAGAATTACTTCTTACTGTATTGCTCTAAGATATAACAATATATCTGCAGATCATCTGTCATCCATGCATTCTAAATTAATCCGCCTAATTAATAATTCTACCTTCACCTTGTTTTCACTTGGCCAATGTATGTAGTGCATCAGGAGGTGGGATCTGGAAGCACAAACACTTGGAATGTGCTTACACTATGTAGCGCATTCATTTTAAACATACATACCAAATGAAACCTTTTGTTTTGCAAAAGTCAAAGAGGAGTGTGATTTTTTTTTTCTGGTTGTTGAATCTACTTGCCCAACATGCAACTACGAACAATCTAATGGCCAAGATCTGAACTCTGCTCATTCCAGGTGCCCAGGCTTCTGATTTGTCCACCCCGATATAAGTGAGTTTTAAGTCAATGTGTCAAAATGAAATTCGTTTCTAAAATTCAGTGTGCCAAAATTGATTGCACATGTTCTGCAGATGTTGCTGACAGAGATTAGGCTGAAAAACTCTGGAGCATTCCTTTAATGATAATTAGGTCAAAAGCATACAAAGCTTACTTACTTGTATATGAGGTAGCTATTGCGTACTTTGATTCCACCTTTAATGAAACTCACCATGTTCTCATCCTGTCAGCAAAGGAATAGAGCAGAAAAGTTAGAGGAAAAAGGACAGAGAATGATAAAGCAAATCACTCTGAGAAAGCAAGAAAAAGGCCTGACTGGTTGAGGCATGTGCAGCATCACCAGTTCATCATGTAAATTGATAATTAGTGGAAATCCTATAAGATTTACTAGTAGGTAGGTGTGTGGAAGGTGGTTTTATGGACATTTAATTTAATAAAAAACAATGCACATATAGATAAAACCCAAAATCTAGGAGCAATGTTTATGGTGTACTTTTTATGAATTACAATTAGGAGGCTTGACAGTGTGTGGGTGAATGAGTGTAGGTGTAGTTTTCAGTAGAACTGTGTGTGTGTTATGTGGCTGTTTGTGTGTACACGATGGTTACTGCCTGAAATCTCTCTACCAACCTGTAAAAATGTGAGAGCAGCTCTTTGTAGCAAGCATTCGGCATAACACGCTTCAGCATGGAGCTCCTCTATAAACACACGTACACAATAAAAAGTAGACTTTGACTTTAAGCATACTTAAAAAGAAAGCATTTTTCTTGAAATGGAAAAGACATGCAGGATTTTTCACACATACATATGGAGCATAAAAGGTGCAACCATACAGGCTATTATTATAGATCTTTTACAATATTTCCAACACTTTCACAAATGGGAAGAGGCTCATATTACTTACCTTCAGACAACTCATCTCCTGCTGCTCTGGCTGCCAGACTGCCAGATCTCTTACGAAACCTATAGAGGGCACAAGCACAGACATTCTCACTGATCATTATCTCTAGATGTAATATACATATGATATTAAAACAAGCATGGGTTTATGTTGTCATGAAATGACAATGAAAAATGCTTCATGAAAGAGCAGTGGCCACTCTTCCACATAATTACACCCCAGTACGAGACAGAAAACAAAGACTGATCCTGGATCATCCTCATTCTTGTTCAGAGGCTTTGAAATCGCTTGACCGTACAATATATACCATAAACTGGATCAGAATGAATATAATTTTCTCCTGAAGCAGTATCTGTTGGAAGAACACAGACCCTACTCTAATCAAGAGCCTCTATACGACCACAGGGCAATTTTCATTATATCAGGCAGGGAATTATCAGATATGGTCAGCTGTCAGCCATTTAAAGCTATTGAGACAGGGCTGTGCTTTATCCCCATGCAAACACAGGCAAATCACTACTACTACCAAGTAACAGTTCTGTTTCAGCTCATGAAATTGTACCCATTTCCCTAAAGGTCAGAACAGCATGGGCTTTTTATACTGCTAACACGTGTGCATTGGGAAAGTTTGACAGGAAAAAAATAGCATATCTGCATGTGTGTGTATGCATACATGTGTATACCTCTGGCAAACCTCTTGAGCACTCTTCATTGTGTTTCCTGCGTTGACAATGTCGTCGTGTTGGAAGGTCATCATAGCCTGCATCTCCAACACTGTAGCGTAGATCAGAGCATGATACATACTCTCTTTACATCTGCAACATGACATCACATAGCATTATAGACAAACCCACACACCCACACCCAGCTTAAACCAACCTAGTCCCACATTGCTTCCTGATATATAAAGTTGAGGCCAAAAATGTACACATTTTCACATACACCAACTCCACACATTTCATGTTACCATACATGGTTACCATTAGGGTATCTACTTTATTTCTTTAAGAGGTCGTTTCAAAATAATTGCTAAGAGACATATTTCAGCTTTTATTTTCTATATCAGATTTTCAGAGGGTCAAAGGTTTACATACACTTATGCACGTATTTGGTGGCATTGCCTTTTAATTGCTTAACTTGAATCAAACTCTTGGGGCAGCCTTCCACAAGCTTCTCACAATACTGGAATTTTTGCTTATTCCTCCTGTTGTAACTCAGTGAGGTCTGTGGGCCTCCTTAATAGTTCAGACAGTACCCTTTTTTAGTTCATGGCTTCTTCATGCAGGTCTTGGAGTATGGGCTTCTTCCTTGCACAACAGCCTTTCAGGTCATGGTGATGTAGGACATTTTTAATGGTGGATATACATATTTTGGTACCTGATTTTTTTTCTACTATGGTACCTGATATTTTCACCAGTTTCTTTGTTGTTATCCTGGGGGTTAGTTGAACCTTTTGAACCCTTCATTCATCCTTGGGGGTTAATTTGTGCCTCTTTCCTGTCTGTGTGGTCCCAAGATTTTGCTGTTTGCATACAATTGTTTGTACAGATGCTTCTTGTACCTTGGAAATTTCTTCTTAGGTAGAACTCTTCTTGTGCAGAGCCACATTTTTTCTGATGTCTTGGCTGAGTTGCTTGGATTTTCCCCATGGTATCAAGGTCAAAAAGGCAATGTCTCTAAAGGTAGGCCCTTTCATAGCCACAGCTGTACTCCCAAATAACTCCTAAAGTTCTTCTAAATGTCAGTATGTCAGGTAGAATCTTCCGGACTTTTTAGAAAGAAAGTCAACTTGGTGTATGTAAACTTCTGACCCACTGGAATTCTGATATAGTGATTTAAAGCTGAAAGAAATCTGTCTCTAATTGATTGTTTTAAAATTACCTCTGATGTGAACAAAGTAGATGCTCTAATTAATTTGCCAAAAGAAATGTATGGTAATGTGAAATGTGTGGAGTTGTGAAAAACTGAAACACACACATACACACACACCAAATGCAGTGTAAAAGACACTCAAATCTTCCTGCTACAGTCATCCTGAGGACCACAAGCTCCCATCATCAGATCCATCATCCTGAGACCCACAAGCTCTCACCATCCCGAGGTCCACAAGCTCCCACCATCCACCAACTGACCCAATAGCTCCCATTACCCCATGGTCCAAAAAGCTCTTTTCATCCTGAGGTCCATAAGTCTCACCAGCCAAAGGTCCACAAGCTCCCACCATCCTGAGGACCAAAGGCTTCCACCAACCCAAGGTTCACAAGTTCCCACCATCCCAAAGCCCACAAGATCCCATCATCCTGAGCAGAGTGGAGAGTATGCAAGCTTGTAAACTTGCGTTGGTGATTTCAGCTTCTCACAACCCTTGTCAACTTTGTTTAGCTGAAAATATACCAAGGCCTTTAGGCCCATAAGGTCTCAATCCTGCCATGGTCACATACACACAGTCTTTTTCTGGTAGTGAGATCTACAAGGGCCTGCTTAGTTTGGCTAAAATGAATCCTTTAATCATCTCAAGGTATTATGAAATCAGTCTCTGTGTTCCCATTCACTTCCACTTTAAATACAATACAGGCATGCCCCTGTAGTGAAACCCTAAACCCAGTACACACCCACAGACTTTTGCAATCATGTATAATTCATTTGAATTCTAAACATTCTACAATAATGTACTCAGGAAGCAAGTATATTTCAGAACATACAAGCTGTACAATATGATCCAGATCTTTTAGAGGGTTGCTTTAGAATATTATTGTACTGTTTTAAAAAAGCTTTCTGCTTTACTGGAGAGAATTCTCTTTCAGTCAGGTTTAATTACAGTTATAGATTTGGTTTTATTACAAGCACAGAAACAAACAACCATTGCTATTTTCTCTGTAGTTAACTGTATTCCTCATTTGAGAACCCTGTGGTCCATATCATTTGGCAGCTTAGTTTAGCTCCAGTGTCAAAATGGCAGCCTCCAGCCGCTCATATCAAGTGCATTTAAAGCAATAATCATTGAAAGTAATAGACGGCCTATTCCACTGCCATCTCCAGTTATATATGAATCAGGATTTATTCAAGAGAAGAAAGTAGTTACACACATCTGTTAAAAATACTTTTCCCTGCACAAAACAGTGGCTGATAAGCAAGACATATACAAACTATCTTTGGGAGGAATTGAAGTATTCCTCATTTCCTGATCAAGGCAGTCTCTATTTAATGCAGGAGTGTGTGTCTTTGGGTGTGAACCTGGGTAAACACCTCACATCCTGGTCAAGGGAGTTGGCATTACGCACATAATCAAACAGACAGTGAAATGTTTCAGCAGAAAGCCATGTCACGGTTAAACCTAATCCCTATAGAAATCATTTTAGGCATTTAAAAGATTAAATGCACTTCACTACCATTGTAGTATTCGTACTTTAACACGTCTCTCTAATGGATTCTTGTATCAAGATCAACTGGACTATCATGTTTTTACCTGGGCATTGTGCCTGTGAGAATGACAGAACTGTAAAGAAGGGTAAAGGCAAAAGACAGGCAGAACTACTTGCTCTCACCGTGGCTGCAGTTTGTCCAGACTCTCGCTGAAGTGGTTGTTGAGGAACAGATCCAAGGCCTCCATACACTCTTCAAGACATGCCTTTAAGGACGTCTGTGTGGAGCTGAGTCAAGATAAGCACATAAAAACAGCACCAAATGATCAAATAATTTAGTTCTTGACAGAATGAAGGTTTGCCACCTGATGAAAACACTGAGCGTAAGAAGGTGATAAAAAATTAATAAGCAATGTCTTCCGCTTTGAAACATGCCCTTTATTAATTATAAATTATGCCTTATGACACAGTATACCTGGGGCTATAAAAAGCCCCCAGTGTAATAGGAGAAAGTCAAATGGTAGTGATTAGTGTAAGAGATTCAATAAAACATTTTAATATTTGTAGAGAGGAAGGATTTACTAAAGTGTAAGAGGATCCAGTGGGATTGTACCTGATATCAGTCCTGTACCATCTTTTAGAATACACACACACACATACATTTAACTGGTACACTTGCTCTTAGGGACACACAGAAATCTCATCACCATAGGATCACCATAGGATCAGCATGGTTGAAACACATGCGCGCACATACACACTCACACAGTTGCTGGGAAGTGCTGGGAATTTTGTCACATGTAGAGCTTTGTGAAACACCATGAAAAACACAAACACACACACACACTCTCTCTCTGTCTCACGTTCTCTCTCTCCCAGGTGTCTCATGTTTGCTCTGAGTAAGTAGCCTCCAGCTGATAATTACATTTCAGGTGCTTATGGGTCAAAAGTGCAAATAATAAATAAAAAATATATATATAATATTCCTAAATAAGTACTTTTTGTGTTGTACTTTAGAACTTATATAGGTTCTAAAGTGTGTGTGTATATATAAATAGATATATACACACACACACACACACACACACACACACACACACACATATGTGTGTGTATACACACACAGGCCACTTTAAAAGGAACACCACACCTGCACATTCATGTAATTATTCAAATCAGCCAATCACGTGTCAGCAGCACAACACATAAAATGCCATTCATCATGCAGATACAGGTCAGATGTTTTTCCCCACTCTGATGTTCACATCAAATGTCACAATGGGAAAAAAAAAATGTGATCTTAGTGACTTTGACCATGTCATGGTTGCTGGTTTGGGCAGGCTGGTTTGAGCATTTCAGAAATTGGTGATTTCCTGTGTTCTTCACACACAACAGTGTCCAGAGCTTACACAGAATTGTGCAAAAAAAAAAAAAAAAAAAAAAAAAACATCCAGTAAGCAGCAGTTCTGTGAACAAAAACACCTTTATGATGAGAGAGGTCAATAGGAGAATGGCCAGACTAGTTCGAGCTGACAGGAACGCTATGGCAAGTCAAATAAACACACTTTACAATTGTGGTAAGCAGAAAAGCATCTCAGAACACACAAAATGTCAAACTTTGAGGCAGATGGACTACAACAGCAGAACAGGAATTGGAGGCTACAGTGCGCACAGGCTCACTGATATACTCAAATCTGCGTCTGGTACCAACAACCATGCCATGGTCAAAGTCACTGAAATCACAATTTTCCCCCAGTTCTGATGTTTAATGTGAACTGAAGCTCTTGACCTGAATCTGTATCTGCATGAGTTTATACATTGAGCTACTGCCACATGATTGGCTGAACGGATAATTACATGAATTACATGAGCAGGTGTACAGGTGTTCCTAATAAGTTTATATTGGTGTTTTTATGTATATTAACATTACATTTGTGTACATGTACAGTCTTATTCAGATGCAAATCTTTGACGTTTATAATATAGGGAATAATAATAATAATAATAATAATAATAAACAGAACAATACTCTTAAGAGTGCCCACTTTGTGTTCCGGATAAAATAATCGACTCTCTCACACTCACACACACACAAACATAAGCACACACACTCACACACACAGCTCAGTGTGTACAAAAACCAATTACACAACGAGGAAGGAAGACTCGAGTAGCAGCAGGAGGGAGGGGTGTGAAAAAATGACCCAAGTAGGAAAGAAAAATTCTGAACAAACTGCAAAACTCACCACAAACCAACTGAATCAGCCGAAACGGAGCTCAGTACACGACAGTGAGGAGGCACTTTAACAGTCGCTAACACCTCCATCGCTGCTATAATGGCACAGGGTTGCTACGCTGCCAGTGTTAAGCATCACATCACGCTTATTTTTTTACGACAGAAAGCATTAAAGCCTTTAGTTTAATATATCTGTCACCCCACTGAAGAAAAGAGCTAATTAAGAGACCATACCATCCTGAGCTCTTATCAGTAGCGCGTGAGCGGCTGTTTCACACAGCAGCGCGTGAGCAGCTAACCCAAGAGCAGCTGTTGCTACTTACTTCGCGCTAACAGGTGCATCTTTCCCGTTGGACATGATTTCAGTATCGAGTCTCCTCTAAGTCCTGGGTGGAACCGAAACACCTGTCAGAAAGTGCTCCGGGCTCGGCTCGCTTCCAAATAGCCAGTGACTTGGGAGAACAGAGCCGACAATTGGTGCGGAGAAGCAGTTAGTCACATTGAGTTTAGGAATCCTGAGGACTTCAGCAGGAGCGTTCAGTCGTGTGAAAGAGGCGGCTCGCTTTTCTCCTGCGTGCTGGTGCTCCGGGAACACGAGCGCTTCTTGGCTCCTCCTCGTCACCGCCGGTTTGGCTTTCTGCCACGACTGCAAGAATTATCCACATCACCACCACTACCTTGTCTAGTTTAATTATTCAGCTGTGTAAGTTCTAAAAACTGATTGTCGAAGGCAAAATGTGCAGCAAAGCTTTAATACTACTGGGTTTGTTTAACTACTCTGTAGCAGGGGTCCTCAATTTTTTAGTCAGGAAGCCTTTATTTATTTCACAAATATTATTGCAGTTAGCATTATGTTGGCTATAGGCTTTATAACGTTTTTAATGGTGTGTGGTGATTTCCACCACTGTAATAAAAAAAAAAAAATCACCCCTGTGGTTCCCTAGACAGCACTTTATAGGACTATTTATTATTATTCATTCTAACATCTTTATTCTGGCCAAGTCTAGTGTGATAAATTGATACTAAAATGGATAGAAGAGCTGAAAGAATGTATAGCTGGGCAAAAAAAAAAAAAAAAAAAAAAAAAAGGGCCAAGCCCAAAATTGCAAACATTAAGCTTTTAATGGTCTTAACAACAACAAATCATTGGTCAGAAAATTAGCAAGAATTAAACAAATGTACTCCTGAGAGCTCCTGTGCCACCATTTGCTGGTTTACTTTTGCTGCAGTGAACTATTTAGGGAAAAGCCAGAAACAGGGAAATTCACTTAAATAGTCTTATGTAATCATTAACTAACATGTCTGGGTATAGAAAATCTTCCAAAAATATCTTGTTTATTTTTTCCTTAAATGATTAATCATTATTTGGTTATCTGCCACACTATACAGCCCATCAAGGGCCACAAGGCTTAAACATTTAAAGAAATCAAAGGGAAAAGCTCTCCCATACTAACTTCCTTTAGCTATTTGTTTAATTCTTGCTAATTTCTTGACCAGTGATTTGTTAAGACCATTAAAAGCTTAATATCTTGCCATTTGGGGCTTGGCCCAGGAGTGTTCATCCCCAAAAGCAAACATACAGTTCCTCTCAGTTCCCTTATGACCTCTTTCAATCTCCGCGCCTTTGTCATTTATCACTCCTTGACATGTTTTACATAACTTTTACGATTGTTGAGTTCAGTGACTAGTTCAGTGACAAGTTTTCTAAACATGAATCAACTCAGCTTCCATAGCAGATCGTCTATTGCATTTTAGCTGATCACACACATTTATGCAGCTTATTGGACCAGGGACTAGCTACAGGACTAAGTTGTTATTTTATATACCTTTTTTGGTCTGATTAGTGAACTGACAACATGGCTTGTTTAAAGAAAAATCTGACGATGAAAACAATGTTTAAAGAGTAACAAAGTGTACATTTCCCCCACATCAAATTTCAAACAAGTGTCTTCTTTATTCAGAGTCTGTTGCGCTAGTCAAAAGTGGTAGCATTAGATGTCACTAAACAAACCATAATCACTTTGAATTGTCTTTATAGTTTTATCTTTATAGCCATAAACTAGTTATTAATGGTCAAGCATTAAAAGGTAACTGCTCTACAAATTTTACTTGAATGCCCCTGCTCTAAAATATAGTGTTCTTGAGCTTCTGTGAGTCACCCTGCCAAGCCTGTATTAGTAATTCACATTAAGACCTGCTGAGGTACAGTTTGGCAGTAGCTTTGAGATGCATCAAGTCAGCACGTACTAGCCTTAGAAAGAAAGAGGGCTATGTTAGTTAAAATAGAGGCTGGAGAACTCAAATCAGATTGAATTACAAAACATACCAATCAAGTAACAAAATACATGGAGAGAACAGATCGGCTAATAAAATGCACACACCAAACATGACCAATCTTGTGAGTTTGGTTCTCCATGCTGTATTCTAACAAGTTAGCTGAAGTTAGGCAACTAGGGCACTACCATCAGCATCAGTATATAATAGGTGTGTAACGATATACTCTGGTCAAGATTCGATTCACGATACTGGATTCAATTCAGTTCGGTTCTCAGAATATTTTGACCAAAATTTGAATGAAAAAAAAAATTATGACTAAAAAAGACTCAGAACTTACTTTGGGTGGAATTGCTAAGAACAGAGGTTTAATATTGTCAATACAATGTATGACACCATATCTTAAAGATAAATAAATACATTTATAAATTCTCCTAAAAATTTGATTGAATAAACAAAGTCTGTGACCCAGGGAAAATCATTGATTGAAACACTCCGTAGCACTCCGTAGCAGTGCCTGAGGCGTCATTTTACCCGGAAATACAGCTCCACTGTCAGCTAAAATGACCGCTTCCATGGCCTCTTTATCAGGCACTGTAAATTTCAGTGGCGACTATGTCGTTTCAAAGCTAACAAAGAGTTCTTTTTAAGGGTTATAATGTGGTTGTGTATAATGCGTGTTGGTCATTGTGATCTGGAGCTATCGAGCACTTCACAAGTGCAGATGATTCCCGGTAATGGTGCTGGCTCTTCATGAACGAATGAGATCATGCGCCCAAAATGCTCTCTATATACACTCACTGAGCACTTTATTAGGAACACCTGTACACCTACTCATTCATGCATAAAATCATGCAGATATGGGCCAGCAGCTTCAGATAATGTTCCCATCAACCATCAGAATGGGGAAAAAAACATGATCTCAGTGATTTTGACTGTGGCATGATTGTTGGTGCCAGACGGGCTGGTTTGAGTATTTCTATAACTGCTGATCTCCTGGGACTTTAACACATAACAGTCTCTAGAGTTTACTCAGAATGGTGCAATAAAGAAAAAACATCCAGTGAGTGGCAGTTCTGTGGATGTAAACACCTTGTTGATGAGAGAGGTCTGTACAATTGTGGTGAGCAGAAAAACATCTCAGAATGCATAACCTGTTGAACCTTGCCGCGGATGGGCTACAACAGCAGAAGACCATGTCAGGTTCCACTTCTGTCAGCCAAGAACAGAAAGCTGAAGCTGCAGTGGGCACAGGCTCACCAAAACTGGACAGTTGAAAATTGGAAAAACCTAGACTGGTCTGATGAATCTCGATTTCTGCTGAGGCACACAGATGGCTGGGTCAGAATTTGGCACCAGCAGCATGAATCCATGGACCCAACCTGCCTTGTGTCAACAGTCCAGGCTGGTGGAGGTGGTGTAGTGTTGTGGGGAGTGGGGTGGTGTTTTCTTGGTACACTTTGGGCCCATTAATACCAATCGATCATTGCTTGAATGCCACAGCCTTTTTGAGTATTGCTGCTGACCATGTGCATCCCTTCATGGCCACAATTTACCCATCTTCTGATGGCTACTTCCAGCATGATAATGCACCATGTCACAAAGCAAAAGTCGTCTCAAACTGGTTTCATGAACATGACAACGAGTTCAGTGTTCTTCTGCGACCTTCTCAGTCATGGGATCTGAATCCAATAGAACAGATTTTAACTCTATGGGTTACACAGATTTGGACCTCTGGTGTTCAATCGGTGCAATTGCATTAGATGCATAATTAATAGAATGCTGATACGGTGTGAATCGCACATTCGTCACATTTTTGCATCACGCAGCATCGTGTCACAATGTATCGTTACACCGCTAGTATATAACTATAGTTCGGTTCAATTAAATCAGATTTTATGTGAACAGCACTTAACAATATACACTGACACTAAGCGGCTTTCTGCTGTTGAGAAATCTCAAAATATAGATTTATATCCCTAATGAGCAAGCCAGAGATGACAGTGGCAATGAAACCTCCCCGATGACATGAGGAAGAAACCTTGAGAAGAACCAGACTCAAAAGGGAACCCATCATCTTCTGGGTTAGACCAGATTGGGAGATTATAAATCATTACAGTATACAGTAGAAGAGTCAAGGCAAACAGTATTAAGTATGTTTACGAGATGTTCAGTAAAAGCATATTGTGAATAGAAGTCCTGGGATAAGCACAGGACAGTCAGCAGCAATTCTTAGATTTCAGATTAATTCATGAAACACAACCCATGTCAGAAAATGTTCTTACAAGAGTACATTACAGATAGCATTTTTCTACAAGAAACAGCTTTTAACTGCCACATTTTACATCCAGTAGCTTCAGAGAGTGATTACACCCTTGAATTTGGTTAGTCTTCACCCTCTATGCAGATTTTAGTGTGTGGATCACAAGTGTGTGACATGAATAATGGGGCAAGGAAGAAGGAAGGGTTGTCAACATTAGCAATCACACAAATAGCTTTATGCCAAAAAAAAAAAAAAAAAAAAATTGGAAGGGCGAGCAGAGATAGCAACACATCAGAGATCATTTGAAGTGGCACATTTCTCTTCACCAGACTCCCACTGATGTGATAATAATAATGAACTAGATAAGCAAACAGTCAGCTAGGAGCCTTATCAATTTGAGCCTCTGACTGAGAGAGCACATGCAGTTCCTAGAGATTTATATGGAGACTGAAGAGAGGCTCATAGTTGGTGAATGGTACAAACTATGTGTCGTCCTCAGCTTAGGTGTTTATACAGTAATATAATAATCAGCCTAATAATAAGTTTGTAGTATTTATAATATTGTCTATAAAAGTTACAGTGGTAAGTTACATATTGCACATTGACTGTATTAAATCATTCACAAGACCAGAAAGGTCTTCACCAGGGGGCAGTATAGCATTGCTTGACTGATTTGCCTTATGTGAAGTGTCTCAGTAATTGAGGGCAGAGACACATCATCCACAACTACAGCAGCTCAACCAGAGGGGTGCTACAGAAGCTGAACTCCAACCAATTTCACTTTTAATTAAATGGGGTGAAATTGCTCTTAAAAAGTGTTTATAGGCCTAGAATAAGCATATGCTTTAAATGATATCCTAGAAAAACTGCAATATTGCCATTCTGAGGATTTCACTAAAATGCAATGTTGCCATTTATTGCATATTGCTAGTTTCTTATCTTTATTATATTCTTCTGTCCAGGAAATTAGTTCCGTCCCCAGGCAGAACAGTGTTTCCATCTCTGTCCCTTTTACAGCTCTGCAAATCACAAGACATATGTAGTTTCAAAAGAGGGGTTGGTTGGAATGGAAAGCCTTGTTACCTTTTTCATTGTAATTGGAACTCTCATCAGAAGCAACACAGGGCTCAAGAATTGACAGGCTACTAGTTTAATATCACTGAATGACTCATACAGTGTAGGTGGTGCCATTCTGGATTTCAGTAATGTTAATTATATTTTTTGTTTGCTTTCTGCAACAGCTGTAAAGTGGACTAATATTTCAACACTAAACACACCAATAGATTAATTGCTGATAATCACAGATAGCCAGTTATGTGGATGAATCTGTAGTAAATGACAACAGACGCCAGGGTGGGGGGATTGAGGTCTATGCAGGCCCCTCTCAAACCTTTTTGACATTGAGGAGTCCTGCTAGACCTCCGAGGCAGACCACCTTAAAAATTAATTAATTAATTTTTTACTTTTTGTCAAATTAACAACATATATAGTGGTGAATAATGGAGTGCAGCAGAGCAGCATCAAAATACCAAATACTGGGGGGACAATTTGGCCATATCTGATTATTGGGGTATTATTGGGAATGTATCGGGTGGCTATGGTCCTGTATCTGTTGTTTGTAGGTTAATGAGGTTACAATTGATCTTGACGTAGGGAGGGGCGACATTAACCCGCCAGGTGTGCAGTGTGCTCTCAGTTGCCTGTTATTTTAAACCTCCGTCCAGTAACACTAGTAATTACTACTGTAGAAGTAATAACTATGGATTAATCGAATACATGCCTGGGATTGTATAAGATGTTTTAAAAATATAAATAAAAACCATTGAACAGAGGCCCCCTGATCACTGTGGGCCCCTAGGCTACAGCCTGTGTTAGCCTGTGCATTAATCTGCCCCTGGCGGACGCAACTCAGGAACACAACAGACTCAGGTTGAGATGGCTGGTGAATGTTTATTTTGGGCATGTGCCACTGCATGGTATTAAAAAGGAAAAACACAAAACAAGAAAACACAAGCTTTGTGACTTTTCAGGAGCTCTGTCTGTGCTCAGGTCACATGTCACGCACACTCCTACTCCTTGCTCACTGAATGGCAGAGAGTGAGAGAAACAGTTTTTTTAATAAACATTCACAATGCTTGTTCCCCCCGCTCCCGCTGCAGACATTCGCTAAACCATGCCCCCACCTGCCACAGTATCCCCACCACCCGATGCAGCCTGGGGAGCCATCCGGACTGTGGCCTACTCATCCCAAAGGGAAAGAAAGTCAGCTAGTCCCATTTGTGCCCCCAGCCTGTGGACCAGTAGATGGCTGTACCGGCTGATACCAACAAGTGATTCACATGCTGGCATACTGTATTTTACGTGGTGGAGCCACTGCAGGCAGTGTGGCTTGAACAGAGAGTGAGTGGGCATCCCAGCATGTAATATCAGAGAGTAAGCACTGCACATTTGATGGGCAGACATTCCTTCTCCATGGTGCTGTACTTTGACTCCCAGAGTGAGAGTTTTCTCCTGATGTACAGCACTGGGTTTTCCTCCCTCTCAGCCACCTGGGACAGAACGGCCTCTAGCCCCCTGTCTGACATGTGAGTCTGCAACACAAGAGGGAAAGAAATGTTAGGGAAGTGAAGCAATGGCCCCCCCACAGAGAGCCGCTTTAACCCTCACAAAGGGCCGCTGGCACTGCTCCGACCACAGGACCATGTCTGGTGCTCCCTTTTTAGTGAGATCAGTCAGCGGGCTGGTAAGGTCCGTATAACTAGGCACAAATCTGAAATAGTATCCCACCAGTCCCAGGAAATGTCTTGTCTCCTTTTAGGTCTTAGGTCTCAGGCAGGCCGCAATTGCTGTAGTCTTATTAATTTGGGGACACGCCTGCTCAAGACCCAAGTGAAAGCCCAGGAGGTGGGGCGGCTGCATCACGGAAAGGTGTGGGTGGTGTCAGTCACTTCCGCCATGGTGCTGGGGTGGGCAGAATTCTGGTAACCGGCAGTAAGGCGCACTGTCTCTCTGTGTCCGTGCTTATAGATATGTAGGCCTTGGCCAGTTGGACGGCATCGGTTAACGAGTCGAATTGACGCCAATGGATCGACTCAGATGTTCCCACCGGCAGCTGGGTGATGAACTGTTCCAGTGTCATTCACTTGATGACCTTCTCTGGGTGGGCAAGGTCCAGCTGCGTCCAGCATTTACAGGAGTTTAAGAGCTGCTGGGCATATGTGAACAGGTGATCCCCTCCCTGAGCACCATGGAACGGAACCACTGCCGATGTTCCTCTGGCAACAGTCCAATGTGCTCAAGCACGGCTGTCCACATGGCCATGTAATCCAGCTGGCACTCTGGTGGCAGCCTACGGGCTGCCATCAGGTCTTTTCCCATCAGGAGGGCATGGATGTGCAGCCCCCACTCTCCACTCTGCCACCCGCACACCGGGTTGGTACCTTCAAACATCTCCAGGTATGCTTCATCCTGGGGTGCCATCCTTGCCAGAGAGAAGGAGAATAAAGAGGGATTTGTGGGGGCTGAAGGGAGGTTATTAGGGTCTGGATGGCAGTGTGGTCTTCAGCTTGCTCGTTCACAACTTTTGCAAGATCTCCTATTGCTGCTGCTGCAGACTCACAAAAGGGCTGATGCTGTAGCTCCTGAATTTATGCTAGTGACTGGATCACCTGGGTGAGAGGACTGGAGTCCATGTCCACATGACAACATTGTCTGAGCTGCTTTCTCCCAGGTTTCGGCACCAGTCTAGCAAATTATAGCGGATACATCTCAGAAATACAGTGGACTCAGGTTGAGATGGATGGTGAGTGTTTATTCTAGGCATGTGTCACTGCACAGTATTAAAAAGGAAAAATAAAAAACAAGAAAATGCAAGCTTGGAGACTTTTCAGTGGCTCTGTTTCTGCTCAGGTCACACACCAAACACACACACTCCTCAGCGTCACTCACTGAGAGAGAAACACCTTGTTAAATATAGCTGCAAGCAGCAATTAAGGGGTCCAAGATCTTTCTGTCCCCACAGCAAACAGAGGAAGACCAGAAGCCACTGGGACCATCAGACCTTGATCCCAAGGAGATATACTAAATTTGAAAGCAAAACATCAATCTGTTGTTGAGATTCCACTTCACATCCTGTTTTTGGTAGCCTTTCCAAGCTGCAAATGAAGTCAAATCTTGTTTCTTAATTTTAGGTCATGTTGTTAAAAATATGACAGGTTTAATGTCAATATGTAAAAGAGTTGCTGTGATATCCCCTCACTTCCTGTTTGGTAGCTTAGCAATCAAATGCATTTGCAGGTTATAGTAAAAAATGTCTCAAACATCAAAAATCTGAATAACTGTTCACGATTAGACAAAATTTGTTGGAGAAGAAGAAAAAAAAAATGTTTTTATCAAATTTCAAAATGGCCAATTTCCTGTTCAGCAAATAACAATTTTTTTAAGTGACAAACTCCTGGCACCTTCCTGGGAATCAAGAGAATCTGGTTCAAATGTTATGAGAAGTTTCACTCATTTGTGAATTATAGCACCCCTTAGAGGGGATTTAGACAAAAATTATTTGAATAAGGTCATTTACTCGTCTACATAGTGTGGTCAAAATCTTTCACAGTGTCACTGAGAGACACCATTAATTCTTGTTTGGCGACTTTGTCATCAATTTGTTAGTGTGGACAAATCATCCATCATATCAAAAATCTGAGAAACAAGGTTTTTTTGGTTATGGGACATGGTTTCCATGGTTATAGGACAAAATTTGTAGGACAAGAAGTGAAAAAACAGCTTTTGTCAAAATTGAAATTGGCTGACTTCCTGATTGAGAAATCACAAATTCATTACATCAGTAAAAAAAAAACCTTGCACCCTCAAGGGAATCAAGACAACCAAGAACCTTCATTTGACGTTGATCAGTTATTAGCAATTTTATGCATTTGTGAATTATAGTGCCACAGATGTCTTTTAGTTGTCTACAAAGTTTGGTCAGAAAACGTCACACCATTGTTGAGATATGCCTTCACTGGCTGAAAGAGAGCATATTTAGACAAAACTTCTTGGAGACCTCTAGGATGAGGTCCTTAGACAAACCTTTTTGGAAACCCTTAGGGCAAGGTGCTTCAGTTATCTACAAAGTTTGGCCAGAATATGTTACACCCTTGCTGAGATATGCCTTCACATCCTGTTTGGTTGCTTCAACATCAAATTCATTTGCATGTTATGGACAACCCGTCCTGTATATCAAAAATGAAAGAAACAATTTTTTTTTGGGATAGTCTCACAATCCTGTGATTCAAAATTGGTGATGATTAGACAAAGGAGGAGAAGAAGCGAAAAACTGTTTTTGAATAAATTCAAAATGGCAATAGCCAATATGGCAAAAATTGACATCATGGTGTCTTGAACTTGGCTTGACCCAAAGAGTCAGAGGAAAGTAGAATTGCATTTCGATGAGATTGCGTTGTGGAGTTATTATTGTAAATGTATGTCCAAATTTGCCCTTTTGGTGCCACTAGAGGGCTTGAGTGGTGTACAGCACAATTGCTGTGAAGGTAGCTGAGACTGTCATCTATCACTGTGCAAAATTTTATAAAAAGCATACAAAGTGCAATAATAGTAATAAGAATAAGAAAAAGCAAACATACAATTCGTAAAGGGTGCCGCGCACATTCACAAATAAGCAACAGATGCGCCAGCGTAATTTGCTAGCTAGTTAGCCTTTTCTTGTGTGGCATGTTGATCTATTTATTTAAGCTAGAACTATGTGTTATATTACATTTATTTTTAACACAGATTATTTTTCACTAATTTTCTTACCATTTATGACCAGAAAGTCAAAGGTTTTGGTATTAGTCCTAAATAATATTATTTTTCATGCTGATTGCATAATTGCACATGTAATCGTGTCTTGTGTTACATTTGTGTTAGTTTTCTTTAATGTTTTTAATCTTTCTCTCTCCTTTTTAGTTGCTTGTCTTTCCTCAGGAAGCCTTCACTTATTAGAAATAGGCTGCCATGATTTCTGTCACTGCAACATGAAAACACAAGCTCTGCATAAACTAAATGTAAATTCAGTGTTTTAATGTATGCATATCAGTGTTGAGAAATTGGGTGCATATTACATTTTACTGTGTTAAGGGACAGTTTTATAGACAGAGGACCATTCAAGTGTCTTTATACTTTCTCCTGGCAAAATGGGTATACATGTAATAAGAGCTCTAGTAAAAACAATTTTATTCTCCCTTTACTTTTCACACATATCATATTTAAAGATTATGGTATATGGTATCTCTTCTCTCATGATACTATGTGCTATATGCCATACTATACGCTGTAATTCTACCAGGAGGTGGCAGCACAAGTCAATGAATTTGCATATTTGTCTCTAAACCAAGTCTTTTTATATTTTATTGGAAGGATAATGGATCTTTATGTGCTATAGTTTTTTTTTACAAACATAAAATAACTAAACTAAGATTAAATTAATCTAACCCTATCTTTGAAAGTCAACTGCTTTTTGTAGCCTTGTTGAATTACTGGAAAGCACACCAAAAATTTGGCTTTTTTTTTTTTGGTCACTATGCTACTCATGCTCATCCATATCCATCCTCCTATCAAGTTGTAGGGCAAGAATAAGAGCAAAACCCTGACATATATACAAACACAAAGTTTCTTTTCAGAAGTTTTCCCCATAACAGTGACATTTCTAGAAAGGTGGTTTAGACAATATGGACTCCACCCGCCTAAAGGCTCGACATGTGCAGGCCGAGATGCGTTTCTGCTCACAGTAGTTGTACAGAGTGGTTGTTTGATTTACCATAGACTTCCTGTTAGCTTGAACCAGTCTGGCCATTCTTCCCTGACTTCTCTTATCAACAAGGCATTTCTACCCACAGAACTGCTGCTCGATGAATGTTTTTGTATGTTTTTTGCACCATTCTGTGTAAACTTTAGAGACTGTTGTGTGGGAAAATCCTCGGAGATCAGCAGTTTCTGAAATACTTATGCCAGCCCTTCTGGAGCCAATAACCATACCATGGTCAAAGTCACTGAGATCACATTTTTGCCCCTCCTGATGTTTGACGTGAAAATTAACTGCGCATGAATGAGCAGGTGTACAGCCATTCTTATTAAACTGATCAGTGAGTATATATAATAAAATAACTAGACATAGAAGTGTTTTTTTTTTTTTTTTTTTGCATATGCAACACCTCACATTGTTCTTTCTCTCAGTTTTCTTTCAATCTTTCTCTCAATCCCTCTACACCATATTTTAAGGTGTGTATGATTTAGTGAGCAGGAAATGAAGCTCTAGGGAGATAAAGCAAACTGTAAGAAAACAATTTCACACCAGATTTAAGAGGTCATTATCCTCTTTCCAGGCAGCATAAAACTATTTAAGTTGATTAGAAAATGGCCGACATCCATGTTGAACCAGAGGTAGCCACTTACCTTATTCCTTTTCACCAGATTAAACATGACATTGGTAGAAATCTAGCAAAGACAGAAACAGAAACAGAGAAAGAGACAGACAGGGTTCTTATCACTTTTTATTGGGCTTAATCAATCAGAACATTGTTAAGTGTTGCTTAAATGTTGAGGTTTTTATCTTCTGTTCTATCATCAAGTGATTTTTCACATAAGCAAACACATTCTAATAAAGTTTGATCCATTTATTTTGTATTAAATTACTGTGATTTTGTATTTGCTGTTTTGGCAGCAGGGGGCGTGTTTGAGTGCCAGCTGTGATGCAGAGAGTGAGAAGGGGAAAATGAGTGAGTAATGAATCATTGTCCACACCTGTGTATGGTTAATGACAGCCAATTTATGTTCTACTTTTCCTCCACACTAGGCTGCCAGATGCCTAGCAGATGCTAGAGAGTGATGGAGCTGACCTTACCTGCCCTGACCCAGCTGAGCTAAACTTGAGCCGGATGCTGCAATTAATTTTAATTAATTTTGCTCATTTTTTATGTGCTAAAAAGGTGTAGAGCAGGAAAGTGCTGTTTAATAAAAAGAGGAAGAGCCCTGATCTGTCCATCCTCTGCCTCCTGTGTCCTTAATTCCCCTTCCCATTGACCAGGGGTATCACAGTACTATATGATATTTATTTTTTGTCAATCAAGACTCAAGATTTCTCTGTTATTTCTCTGCATTTCTGTACACAAAAATGAAATGCCAAACAGGGCAGAACAATTAAAGAATAATTTCTAGAATAGAGAAAGTCTATAAAAAGTTGCAGTGTAAAGGTTAAAAATATAGAAATATACAATAGAAATATCAAATTATATTATATCCAAATTGAATATGACTAAATAAATACAAAAAACTTTTCCATGTGGTAAAAGGGAGCAGCAGAGTAAGGGGGAAAAAAATTATAAAGGGCCAGCTGTAGAGTGTCAGATTGTACTACTGGTAGTCCAATGAGTCCAGTACTGGGGAGAGGTGGGGAGGGTTTGGGGTAGGTAAGGGAGTGGGTGTGCTTGTGAGGGGCACAGGGTGCTTATGATCTTAATCTTAATCATCTTACTGAGTTTGGCCATAAGACCAGCTCTAGGTCAGCTCTTCTTCCATTTCACAATGATGGAGCCCACTGTACTCCTGGAAACATTTTAAAGCTTCAGAAATGGTTTTGTACCCTTGCCCACGTCTATGTTTTGACACAATTTTTTAGCGGAGATCTACAGGGAGTTCCATGAACTTCATGGCCTGGTTTTTGGTCTGACATGCACTGTGTGTGTCTTTCTAAATCATGTCCAATCAAATGAATTTGCCACAGGTGGACTCCAGATGTCTAAAGACAGCTCAAGATAATCAAAGCAAACAGGATGCACCTGAACTCAATTTGAAGTGCCTTAGCCAAGGTTCTGATTACATATCTAAATAAGATTTCAGTTTTAGATTTTTAATCCCACTTATCCTCCACAGAGTTGCAGCAGAGCCTGGAGCCTATCCCAGGGAGTTTGGGGCATGAAGCAGGGCACACTTGCACGCACACTAGAAATGCCAATCAACCTACAGCACATATCTTTGGACTGGTGGAGGAAACCCCCAAAGCACAGGGAGAACATACAAATTCCATGCACACAGGGCAGAGGCAGGGCTTGATTAGGTTTTTTAATAAATTTGCAGAAATTTCTAAACTTGTTTTCACCTTATGCTCAGAGCTTTGCATAAATGAATGCCCTCAAACATCTATGAACTGAAGCAATTTTCTGAAGAAGAGTGGGCCAAAATTTATCCCAAACGATGTGAGAGACTGATAAACTCCCACAGAAAACGTTTACTTCAAGTTATTGTTGCTAAAGGGGGCTCTACATGTTACTGAACTTATATCTTAAACCTATTTCTGTACTTATTTTTTTCCACCTGGTTTCTGAATGTTGGTTTACTTTTTGGGACAAAATGACAACATCTTGAAATCTGTTTTTTTTTTTTTTTTTTTTTTTTTTTTTTTTGTCACCTGAGGTTGTTTGTTTGTTTGTTTCTAGAAGTTGGTGAGGACCACACAATTATTTGGCCCTGCTTAATAAAAATATAGAATTGCAGGAGGGTGTACTTTCTTTTTCCCATGACTGTAGATATTAATGCTTCATGTTTGCTGCTTTTTGTGATCTTCTGGCCTTAGTTATGTTAGTTACCTCATTTTGTTGCTCTTTTCACACCACAAGGAGCCACCAAGCAACTGCCTGATGCATAAAACTTTTTGTCAAGTGACAGTAGAGTGTGCTTTTTTTTTTTTTTTTTTTTTTTTTTGCATATCTATTTAAAAAAATAATGGGGCCCCTGCTGGTCCAGGGGCCTTAAGTGGCCGCTTATACCACTTATAGCAGGAAAGGTTCTGGCTTTCATCTCTGTGGAAGACTGTGTCAAATTTAGAAGCTAATAAGGGTGCAATGAGTATCTGTTTCAATAAAGCCAATGTAGTTACTAAGATTTTAAGCTGAGTTTTTTCGATTTGATTTATGCAAGATCAGCCAGATATATTCTGATGAAATAAATCAACAATGACAATGTGGCTGTCATAGCATAATTATTTCTATTAGTTTCATGCTGACTTGTCTACTGGGTGTTTAAGCATTATACACGGTATTGAAATTAACTAGGCGGAGTTTCCTAAATACATCACAAAATTAAGATCATCTTAACTGGGAGAATGAGTGCTCAATGTACGCTTGCTTTACCATTTAATGATGAATACAACCCCTGGCAAAAATTATGGAATCACCACACTTAGAGGATGTTCACCCAGCTTTTTTACTTTATAGCAAACAAACAAATCACAGATATGACACAAAAAAGGTTTTGTTCAATAGCTTAACATTCTGGTTTGTGAAATATACATAAAAAAAATTCAAGGACATTTTTTTTTATTAATGGCATGTCTTTTTCCAAATCAAGTAGAGGAAAAAATTATGGAATCACTCAATGTTGAGGAAAAAATTATGGAATCATCAACAAAAAAAACACAATTAATACTTTGTTGCTCCTCCTCTGGCTTTTATTCTTTGAGGCATAGACCTCAGTAATGAAAAACAATATTCCCCATCAATCTGGTTCCAACTTTCTCGAATAGCAGTTGACAGATCAGCTTTGCAGGGTGGAGCCTTATTATGGACCAGTTTTTTTTTAATATCCACCATAAATTTTCAATTGGATTGAGATCCGGACTGTTTGCTGGCCATGTCATTGAGTTGATATGCCTTTCCTGAAGAAATGCTTTACCACTGTGGCTCTGTGGCAAGATGCACTGTCATCCTGAAAAATTATTTCGTCATCACCAAACCTATTTTCTATGGATGGAATGAGAAAAGTGTCCAGAATTTCACTGTACAACTGTGCATTGACTGCTGAGGTAACGACTGCCATCTCCCCTGGTCCTTTACCTGACGTGGAACCCAATATCATAAATGAGTTGGGAAATTTGATTGATTCAGGCAGTCATCTTTATATGTTTCGTTAGAACAGCACCAGACAAAAGTTCCAGCATCATCTCCTTGGCCAATGCAGATTCCTGATTCATCACTGAATTTCACTTTCATCCAATCATCCATACTCCATGATTGCTTCTCCTTAGCCCACTGTAACCTTGTTTTCTTCTGTTTTGGTGTTAGTGCTGGTTTTCTTTTAGCTTTTCTATACGTAAATCTCATTTCATTCAGCCAGTTTCTTACAGTTCTGTCACAAACATTGACTCCTGTTTCCGCCCATTTGTTTTTCATTTGTTTTGTTGTGCATTTTCTATTTTCAAGGCTTAGTGCTTTGAGTTTTCTATCCTGATGCTTTGACATCTTCCTTAGTCTGCCTGTATATCTACCTTTCATAACCTTCCCATTAAGTTTATACTTGCAACAAATTTTAGACACAGCTGACTGGGAGCAACCAACTTCTTTGGCCACACTCCATGTTGAAATTCCTTGTTGAAGGAGTTTTATAATCCTTTCCATTGTTTCAACTGACAACTCTCTCATTGGAGCCATGTTTCCTTTCAATTAGCCAAGTCCAACAGCCCATTAAAGTGCGTAAGCACTCCCTTTTAACTGCTGACTTATTAGCATTTTTAGACTTGTCCCAGTATTTGTTTTAGAAATGGAAATTAAAAATTGATTCCATAATTTTTTCCTCAACATTGAGTGATTCCATAATTTTTTCCTCTACTTGATTTGGAAAATTACATGCCATTAATAAAAAAAATCTCCTTGATTTTTTTCAATGTATATTTCACAAACCAGAATGTTAAGCTATTGAACAAAACCTTTTTTGTGTCATATCTGTGATTTGTTTGTTTGCTATAAAGTAAAAAAGCTGTGGTGATTCCATAATTTTTGCCAGGGGTTGTATTATGCTGCGATGCTTTTGCGAAAGTTGACCCTGATCAGTATAGATAATATTGCTGACCACTTCATGTTTGGTGCTATTGAATCAAGTAATCCTGATCTAATATACAACATTTATTTGACTGAATTTAATTTTTGCAAGATAGTACTTACACTTTATTGCCAAACGTTTGTAGACACCTAACCAATTACACTCGTATGTGCTTGGGATAACATCCCATTCCAGATTTAGTCCCCCCTTTGCTGTTATAATAACCTCCACTCTTCTGGGAAAGCTTTCCATTAGATTTTGGAATGTGGCTGTTCCACTCGAGTTCTTCCACTCCAACCTTGGCATATGATGTCTTTATGGAGTTCACTTTGTGCACAGTGGCTTTGTCATGCTGGAACATGTTTGGGCTCCTTAATTCACCTAAAGGAGAATTCTTAATGCTACAGCATACGAAGACATTCTAGACAATTGTGTGCTTTGTGGCAACATTTCGGGGAAGACCCACATATGGGTGTCCTTATACTTTTGGCCATATAATGTATTTTGAGCAAATATATAGATCTAAGATCATGTAACAGGCTAGTGGTCAGCTGTGAAATGAAAAGGCCACTATGTTATCTTGACACTAGAGAGGAGTTGAAAGATGTGAAGAGAAAATAAAGGTAGAGAAGAAGAAAAGAGAGGCGGGTGAAGGGACTGAGGAGAGAAAAGAAAGGTAAAGATGACTGAAAAGAAGAGTGGAGGCTGAAGAGAGGTCTTAATGATTAAAGTGATTTAATGATTCCTTAGTTTTGTGAGAAATAAAATAATCCAACAGTATTACTTTGTATATAAGTACATACAGTACATTTCCTATTTAGTTTTTCACAATAGATACTGAATAATTCACAGGAGGTACTGAATAATATACTTTAGATAAACAACAGAATAATAAGCTGGAACTTTAATGGTTAAAAAAAGGACATTGTCTTTTAACCACAAATTACTGAATCATTTTTATAATGTATGTATTACTGCAATTATTGACTGATTTTTTTAATCTTAAAGGGAATTCATTATGAAAGTGCATATGTACACATATAAACAAGTAAATAAACATCTTTAAAATATTTAATATTGACATAAAATATACTGAACATTGTAGCATGACAACATAAAATATACTGTACATACAGTGTCATGCTAAAAATAGTCACTTAATTTGAAAGATTTATAGATTAGTTATTTTATTTGCTATTTATTTACACAGAACAATGTTTGTAAAGGTGCGTTTTAAGAAATATATAATTATCACAAAATATCATTAATATAATATTAATTGCAGATAATTTAATTGCAAAACTGGCTAAAAAGGCATTTTTAATTTTTATGTCATCTGTAACACAATGCCGGTAGACATTGAATTATCTGAAAATCACATTTCTGAATCAACATTAAAATAGTAAATCATTTATAGAATATAAATATATTATTGTGCATATATCAAGTGTTCCTATATTAAAAATAAACACAATTTAATAAAAAAATCTATAAAATCAATTCATTTATTTTTAAATGGTTTTCAGTAAATATGCTGTTGTAAATTTCAGATGTTTGGATGTGCTTTTGGTCAGGTTTCAGGCTTCTGTAGATTTTATTTGGCAATACAAGGTCATGGAGACAACCATGGCGAAGAGCTAATAGTTAAGAAAAACAGAAAGGAGAAACATTATTTCTGAGAAAATGACAAAATGACATGCTATAACCAATAACCCTCTCTTTACTCTAACACTAACTTTTGATACAATAATTCTTGTGATTTTGCATTATTTACTACTAGGCAGAGTTTAAAGATAGGGGAGTGGCTAAATTACCTCAAGCGCTGCGATTCCCAAGGCCACAGCTATGATGATAACTGAATTCGAGTCAAAAACTTTTATCAGTGCAGGGTAACATCCCTTAACATTCTGTGGAAGAAAAAGATAAAATCATATAATCAGATAGCAGACAAAAAAAGACTGGGATATTAGTCATTTTCACAGTCTAGCAAATTTGTTTTAGTTAAAGAAATGAAGAAGAGTTAATATGCAGTTATAAAATATGAGAATGCCAAAAACAAATGACAACACATGCTCTTCCTCCAGCTAAATAGTCCCTGTGTTTTCTTTGTTTTTAGGTCAGTTTGTGGAAATTGAGTCTTGCAGTACTTGCATCACTGTCAGCTCTTTTAGCAGCTAGATGAATAGATTGTCTCTGCTAACTGAAAGAAATAAAAATCAGTAGGCTTTACCGCAACTGTAGCATTGCTGTATTTACAGGGTTGAAGCTGACAGCACTGGTATGGATACAGATTGGTATTTTGGACGAAAGGGGAACCCGTGAAATCTGAATAGTTGTTGAATCCGCAGCACTTCAGCTACAAGAGACCCAGACAGAGGGGGTGTTAAACAAACACAAGACATAGATATTAGCATATCATTTAAATACGTTTATTTTAAGCAGGACTTTATGTCCTAGAAAGCATGTCTTTAATTACAGAGATTACTGACCAAACACAAGACATAACTACTCTTGGAATAGAAATATATCAGGCATGGCTTCGTTTACTGAAAATGTGTCTTTATTTCTTATCAACACAGGAAATGCAATCAAAAAAATGGTATCAAGATTTTCTGTAATTAACGACAAAGTTTACCAACCAAGTCCATAGTGGTGTTCCACAGACCCGTGACATCTGGATTAGCGCCGTAGTCTTTTCGAATGCCGTCCACTACAGCAACTCCCACTTGACTTATCAGAGATTGTATCTGAGAGAGACAGAATGTGCAGCAGACATCATCAAGCAACAGGTGGTCTAAAGCAGCTCTCTGCATCTATAAAGGCTGTGTTACTTACCAGTCCCTTGAAGACCACAATCACAATTGCTCCAGCAACCTCAGCAATGAAGACTATCAGGATAATGACAAAGAACTAAGGAGGAAAAGACCAAGCAGACAAAAATGGTTAAAAACAAAGCAAAGTGTGGGGACCATACCTTGAGATGTGCCTCACGTGTGATCTGTGACCACAACTGAGAAAATCGTCTCCCATAACTAAGGCCAGAAGATCACAAACCCCCCACCCCCAAACCCAAACCCCTCCCCATCCCCTCCCAGGAATATACATCTAGTGGGCTAGCTCAGCTTCATCATTCTTGAGCAACCCTCTGGTGCAGTACAAGTACAATTATTTTAGATCATTTAGTTTTGAGACCCAATCGAAATAAAGAGTTTCCTGCTGAAAGTCTACATTTCAGGTGCCAAATGCTTATTCAGCAGCAGCAATGTCTGAGACAGTCGAGACACATGAGCCTCCCTGGCCCAATTTATCAGGTATCTTCAGTTTTAAGTGAAATGCAAATTATACGAGCCAAATCCCTTGGAACTATTGACATTTTATAACTCATCATCCAACTGGAAAGATGTGCAGGTAAGCTGAGTGAGCTAGGCTAGCTAGAAAGATCTTTGGATGCTTTACAGGATTAAAGCTCTGTATTAAACTTAAGATATCATTTTTGATGTTCAGTATTATTGACTGCCGTGGTAATTATATTAGATGCTGCTACAGCCTATAGGTGATGCTCAGAATAATGTGTAAGAGCATCTTTGCTAGACAGCTAAGTAGCTAGAAACATGTATGAATTAACAAGCTAGTTAACTAGCTAGCTAACAAACCTAGCAAGCTACTGTTGATAATCGAGGTGGTTTTCACTTCAGCGTAGCTCATGTGGTTAGTTAACATAAGAACAGAGTAGAAAATAGAACATTTTCAGATTAGTTGTAGACATGAACAATTTTCACTAGATGAATTATTTACTTTTTTGAGTAATTTTTTTTAATGACTACTTTTACTTTTTTACTCAAGCGAATTATTTCTACAGTAGCAATACTTTTACTCAGTTAAGTATGTGTTGTATTCTTGTCACCAGGGTGGGAACATTAAGTTTGGAAGTGTGTGTGGGTGTGTGTGTGTGTGTGTGTGTGTGTGTGCGTGTATGTGTATCCTACTAAAATAATATAAAATTGTATTGTTAATTCACTATTATTAGCCTTTGTAGTACTTTCCGTCACTGCTTAATCCTCTTACAGGAACAAAGACAAGCATTTATAAGGATTAAAGTCTGCGTGAACAGAACGTAATGTCTGTGGTGAAGGTGATGTCATCTGTAGAGAATGAACAATTCCTTACGTCAAACTGTCACAGTATACTCAGTTGAAAGGTAGGATCTCTGAATGCCATTACTTGTTAAAAGAGTACTTTCTTTAATGAGTAATGAACGTCTGGGTATGTGATTGAATGTAAACAGTATTCTGTAGTTTCAAGCTTGAATATAAGCAAACACAGAATAAAACCTGACCCCAACCGTAAAGGACATTATTGATGGTGCTGTATTAGTGCAGTTACCTAGTAATAATATAACTACATGCCTAGAAAAAAAAAGTGTACCAAAGGTTTTTTTTGGATAGTTAAAGGTTGTCAGCTTCCTAATTCCTCTACGATACGATACTACAGAGTTTAAGTGTTCCCCCACAAGATGGACAAACAGATGAGCCCATAATAATGCTAGATGAAACCTTTGTTCTGAGACAGTAGCGGTATGAAAGTTTTCAGTTGTACTAAGAAGAGGCCATAATGAACAGTTTAACAGTTTTAGTCGTTCCATTCTCTTCAGAACTGAGAGTGGCAACATATCTTTAGGATTATAATACAATTCCATCCATCTGGACTTTCAAATTTGTGCTGAACACTGTAGCCAAGGCAGCACACCTACCATAAGCAGCATGCACCTGCTCTCGCGAACAGCGCCGCAGCAGCCCAGAAAGCCGAGCAGCAGCAGCACGCTGCCCACAGCAATCAGCAGGTAGCCTACATTCAGCACCTGCTTCAGCTCAGGTGGTGCCCCAGACAGGCCTTGTAGAACGGTCATGATAGAGTTATTATCTACCTTCACCCAGATACCTACAGCCAAGATACCTGCTCCGGCCAGCTGTGGAGGAGAGAGACAGAAGTAGATAGAGAGGCAAGAGTACATGAAACAGGGACACTAGATCAGATTTCTCCTTTTATTAAAATAAACATGACTACTTGATATATCATGTAGCTCTTTATTTCTGCATTATACACTATTTGTGGCATCCAGTGCACAATGGACCTCATTCATAAAGATGGATAAGAACTAATTTATTCGTACACTGTTCACAAGAGAGTTCATACAGCAGCTTTGCTATTCATGAAAATTCATTTAGTTCTGAAAATCATTCTTATCCAACGAGAGCTTATGAGTTTGGGTAAATTTCCACATAAGGAGACTCACTAATGTGAACCTCAATCGATAGGTGTCAGATCATATCATTTGGCTTGAGTTACTGTGCTTTTTTGGACAGTGACATAATTTCTTATATGTTCTTAAATGTCCGATGACTTCAACCCAATTAAGCATGCATTTCACTTACTGAAGACAAAACCGATGGCAGAAAGACCCAGAAAAAAGCAGCAGCTGAAAGCAGTTGCAGTAAAGGCCTGGCAAAGCATCTCAAGGGAGGAAACTCAGCATTTGGTGATGTCCATGGGTTCCAGATTTCAGGCAGTCATTGACTGCAAGGGATCCAAGTATTAAAATAATCCTAATATTTATGATTGTTAGTTGGTTTTTGCCAATTAAACGCCAATTGTTTTTGAGCCTGTGAAAATGCAATATTTTTGTTAAACCCCTTGAATTGAAGCTGAAAGTCTACACTTCAATCACATCTTGATTGCTTCATTTCAAATCCGCTGTGGTGGTTCACAGAGGCAAAATTACGAAAATTGTGTCATTGTCCAAAAACTTATGGAACTGACTATGTATGGATTACTGGGTCATTTAGGAGGCACTCTTTCACCTTTTAGTTATCATTGCCATTTTCGGTGAACATTGTTTTTAATAGAGATTTTGCATTCCATACGTCATGGAGCAACTAAATGTAAATGTAAATGTAGCTGTGTCACGAACACATTAATTACTCTAATTAATAATTTACGGGTAGTTGGCATTAATCAAAAACGCACATTTGTATGAAGAAAATCAGAGATACCAAAATTTTTGTATGTCTATTTTGTTTTTTTCCCCCGTTTTTTAAGAGATTGATAAATGACGCGCAATTAAGACACATTTTTAGCATTTCCCTTTAGTGAAATATGTTTGTTAACAACCATCATAAGAATAATAGTAGTAAGGTACATCATTAACCGTATCTGTCCACTGAGATGTGGTATTGAGAGACTGAACAATTTGCATGCATGAATAAAGGTCAGAAAACAAGGAAACAAATCTCTCACAACATAGATGACAGTGCAGGTTAATACAGTTACTTTGGTTACTAATTTGTGTAGTGATGCATTTCTAAACACAAAAACCCTCACACAGTTAATCCAAAATGGGGATATTTAAAGCTTTAGTAATGGGTTTGTAAATTCAGTTCAGTATCACCTTAAAGGTACAGGAGATGGTCTATGTAAGTATGAAAATTAGAGATCATAATAAGTAGTATATAATCATTCCATGGTAATAACAGACATGCATCATTTGTTATTAAAATAACATCATCCCCTTCCCATTCCCTTGGATGAATTTTAGGATAATAAGAACTGTTAACGTTGCGCTTTTTGTCTGTAGCCATGACTAAATATCATGACTAAACATGACGGAAAAAAACAAATGAGGTGGACAAACAAGCATCCAATCAGAACAAGTGGGCGTCTCTACCTGCCTGTCAATCATGTGTCCTGTCAATTGAGAAAGCTCTTCTAATGTGCTAGCACTCAGGCATTCTAGCCTAGGTATTGATTGGGTGTGTTTTAAGGGACTGGGCTTTGGAGACAAAGCGAAAGGGAGTTAAATTTGGTTGGAGTTTCAAAATCTGACTATACATTTACGTACACTTGGCAGATGCTTTTATCCAACAGGATCAACAAGCAAGACAAACTTCGACAGCCTTCTGTTCACTAGCATAAAACCTTCACAAAGCTACTCAAAAAAGTTCTGCCATTAATTATAAATCCATTGTACTTACAAAGATGATGCCATTGAAAAAAAACATCATTGTTTTCAAAAATCCAAAGCAGCCCATCTTCACAGTGTCTGATGTACCTGAAACAGACATGCATGAAGACATGAATGAACATAAAAAGAATTTACACTGAGTGCGAAATTGGTCACACACATATCCTACTGCTTAGTCTGTGTGTTTATTGTTTTATTAAATAGGATGAGGTTCTTGGTTTTAAGGATCTCCATCCAAAGGGCACTGAAGCAGGAAACAACTGTTATAGCTTACTGTGATAAGTTATTTAACTGAATTAACCTCAGTGAATCCTTCTCTGTCAAATATACACCACTAAGTTAATCTTCCTGTCCAGTATCTACCTAAGCAGAAGCAGCAAATTTCATAATGTTATGTTATCCTCAGTTACCAAGTTAGTGGTTACAGTATGGTCTGTTGCTAACTGGACAATGACAGCTTTAATTTGTGAATATCTACATTGAGTGAACCATATAGAAATCACTAACCATTTTATTCATAGGGTCTTGCATTACAGGAGATTCAGACAAGGCCTTTAATTGTTTGTTCACATGTAAACCATTTAGTTACTGAGATTATTGTTTATCACACTTAGACAACAGCAATGCAAAATTAACCTTTCCAACAACATCAAGATCTGTCATACCTTTGAACAATTACTGTAATTGTTGTGGGAACATTTTCACACGGTAGAGGGAAAGAAGACAAAGATGATGTCATGGAAAGAGAACGAGGGACACGGTGTAACAATGGTAGGAACTTGTGGTTATCAGCTTGTGTAGTCAGTGTTCACCTTTTGGTTGAATTCATTAAAGAGAAGACATTCAGGATTTTATGAAACTTTGACAAAAAGTAAATTACATTGACAAAATCAGGAGGTCTGATTTTGTTCACATACACACACACACACACACACACAATTTTCAGGCATGTAAGCAATTAATTTGTGTATGGGGGTGATAAACCTCTAGATTTTTCTGATAATAAAAATCCGGTCACACTATTTGTTTCCCAATATTACTTTATTATAACATTTGAAGTCAGAACAAACCATCTATTGCAGGCTTTCTAGGGCCGTGCACTATTAATCCACTAAAGAGTTGCAAAATGCTAATGAAGATTGCAATCCTTAGCTATAACTACAGAATACAAAAAACAAAGAAAACCCCTATTATTCAGTCCACGATACCTTTTGAAAGGCACCATTCTGAATACAGTTTATAATTGTAGGAGAATACTCTTCCTCTCTGCTTAATAAAATCCATTTAAGTAAAATGTTGACTGTGCAATTTTTGTCTGCCAATTTTCTCTTTGAGCACAAGATGAAGCTGAAAAGTCTAGCTTAGTCTGACCAGATGCCAGCTGCCTGAACACAGGCCGGGCTGATCAAACCTGGTAGACCATCTTTGCCAGCAGGTTAGTGCTGGTAGATGGAAAGAGTTTATGAATTACTGCTACTGAGGCTAAATCATAGTTATTTTTTAGTTATTTTTAAGAAAATACCACAACAGTAACACAAATATTCGATCATTTATTGATCACTTTAGTCATGTAACAAGAAAGTTGGTAAACAAATGAAAAGATGGCGTACCAGTTTGACCAGCTCGGCCTGTGTTCAGGCAGCGGGCATCTGGTCAGACTAAGCTGGACTTTTCAACTTCATCTTGTGCTCAAAGGGAAAATTGGACAAAAATTGCACAGTCAATATTTTACTTAAGAAATGACAATATAACCAAGGAACATCATGACCTAGGTGTTTTACATCGCTGTTGTTCTTTTGGCTCGCATTAAGGGTCATCACAGCAGACCACCTTCCATTGTCCACATATTCATATGACACAGGTGTTATGCTGGATGCCCTTCCTGACGCAACCCTCCCCATTTATCCGGGCTTGGGACCGGCAGGGAGAGTGCACTAGCCTCTGCACCCCCAGTGGCTGGGGTTAGCGCCCAGCATGGGGAGATCAAGAGTCCCATGCTCTATCAACTGAGCTAGCCGGGCACCACCTAGGTGTTGTACATGTCTTTTAGAAATATATTTTAAATGTATTCTAAATTCTAAATAATAATATAAAGTTACTGTATACATTTAATATAATGTATTTAGTATTCAGCCATCTTTACGTTTTCAAAGTATTCTGCTCCACCCTAAAAAATATTAGGTTATGCTGCCTTGTCTGATGTTTAGGTTCGTTGTTTTCCATTCATCATGCAAAGAGGTGGTTTTAAAAAACCTCGAACCAGGAATGTGCATTTAAATGCCTACCAGACGCATTGCAAGCATGCAAACAGTCAGTGCATATAATGAAAAGGGCTCTCATAATCTATTCAGCCTATACCACACCTATTAATTAGGCCTTATCCACAGTTCTTAATCCAATAAACTGAGATAAGTGTTCTACCAAATCATTTTACAAATTAATATCTGGTTTTTATATTTATGCTCTTTATATTTAATAAGTGCCTCTAAAGCAGGGGTGTCCAATCTTGTCCAGAAAGGGCCATTGTGAGCGCAGATTTTCATTCCAACCAAGCAGAAGCCAAACCTGAGTCTACACCCCTGCTCTAGAGTGTAATGGCAGTGATAATGTAATGTACTGATTTGTAAAAACACTTACTGTGTTCATAAGCAATACTATTAACAGAGAAATTATAGCTACACATTCCATCAGGTTACTCACTCACAAACTGCATCAGAATCATGATGCTATAATATTTCAGGCAACAACTTTAAGTAGATGTATGTTTGCTGTTTGGAATTTATGTTGACACAACAATTAAAAAAAGAGGGATTTTATTTGACACATCTGCTTTCACACTGGGATTGTGGTGAAGAACCATGAAGAACCATGAAGAATCATAGCGTGTGAGCCAAGAGACAAGGTTATGATGAAGAGCTTCCTCTCCCTTCTCATTTCCAATAAATGACAGTTTATATTGAATATTCTGAATTTGAGGCACTGATGTTTAGTATCACTAAAATTCTGACCAGAGTTATCACTTTCATCACAGTCAGCAGTTACTATCAGCTACTGTCGGAAAAATTCATCTGGTAATGTTAAACATCTTAAAAAGCATGTAATCATATGTTACTGAAGGATTCAAAACTTACTAGATTCCACTTATGGAAGTTTCTCTGCCAAATATGATCTTGTTCACTCCACCAGTTCACTCATCCTATGAGTCACAAAGCTCTCCAGAAAAAGATCATTACCTGATCATAATTTGTGTATGCCACAGGTCAAATGTCAGATGCAGAATAATACATTTTTTTGTACTTCCCTTCACAAAAGATAGCATGAATTACATGGGCTTGTTCTGGTTATGTCAATGTTTATCTAGTGTTAGGTTAATCAGGGCAACACTGAAATCTCAGGAGCTTTTAGTTGCAGAGGTGTTTTTTTTTTTCACTGTCTCCCTAACATGGCCTATATGCATAGAAACAGGAAACTCCCAGTGTCCACGGTCCGTTTCGGCATCACACTTGACCAGCTGGTGAGTTGCTTCAGTGACTTATTAAGTACCCAGTCATATGTAACCAGCCCGAATATCAAAAGACTCAGTGAAAACAGAAACTGGGAACTGGAGTTTTGCTTTATCAACAGCATTTGTTTTACTTTGTACATGGCATGATGGTCTTCCAGGTTTTGCATGAACATTTGAATTAGTGAGTAACCTGATGAGATCAGGAACATTCATGCTTCGTATAAACAAAGACAGCCGTCGAGATTCAGTTTCTATCCTATTTAAAAATGACAGTTCAGGAGCTGGATGTTTAATTGCAGTAGAACTGACACATATTATCCAATGCCACTGAGAAAACATGCTAATGAGGCTCTCCTTTCTTAATTGAGGTTTTTTTGGATTTATTTCCTGTTGTCCCTTTATTTAATCTCATTGTTATCGCTCTTTTTTTTCTGAGGAGCAATGAGCTGGAAGTCCTGGGCACACCTGGTGACGGACGTTTCCTGGAGATGGCTAAACCTGTGGAGAACCCTTGAGATCCCATAGATGGAAGCGCCAAGCCAATTACATAATGCCAGTTTTTAACTTTTTGTTAAAGACACCTCCATGATATACATTAAAAAAAACTAGACGATACTAAAAATAAACAAGAATCAGGGTCCACTGTGGTAAATGTTCACTGGAAATGTAGAGATAGGCTTCAAACTCAAAATAATGACAGAATGTCTATTTGGGGTAGTTTCTGGGTGAATTTCAGAGAAGAAGCTTAGTGCAAGTATAAACAAACCTGCTCCAGGGAAAGTCATGTAATACAGAGCGAGAGAAAGAGATTCTTACCTTTACTGAAGACTTGAAGAGATTGAAAAGAATGTAAGATCACAGGAGGCTGCGTTGGAGCTTAGAATTTCTGAGTGTCCACAGAAAACAGGGCTGAAAATACAAAACGCCGGCTAGTCTTTTCTATACTTCTGCCTCTATCATTCTGGCTCAACTGCAGCAGGTATACAATTGCCAGAGGGAGGGAGGGAGGGAGGAGAGAAGAGATGAAAGAAGTGAGTGGGAGTGACGGTTCTTTGTTCCCTGTGGAGAAAGTCCCACCTGAGAAGGGAGGGGGTGCATCGCAGTGGTGGCCATGACAATGGACGGGCTTGCCTGTATACACATCATACATCTCATGTTTACTGGTACAGAGTAGAATTTTATTAAATGAAGCAAAGCCAAACAGTATGATGTCACTGCCGGGCATGTGACTGCTATTGAGATACAGGAACTACAAAGAGATTATTTAATACGGGAATATACACACACACTATACTATTTCTAGGTCAGCCTGTTAATGTAAGCAAGTTTGTGATATTGATGATGTGATATTAATAACTCCTTTGTAGAAAAGATAAGATTTTCCTTGAGTCTTATCCCTTGCATTGAAGCACATGGGCCTATGCCCATGGTAGCCTCAGATTCCTGTTCTTGGGTGACAGGATTGGAGCAAGGATTGGTCTTCTGCTGTTGTAGACCATCAGTCTCATGGTTCAGCATGTTGTGCATGCTGAGATGTTTTTCTACTCACCGTGGATATAAAGAGTGTTTATTTTCAACCAGTGTCACTTTGAACCAGTCTGACCTCTCTCATCCTGTTGCTCACTGGATGTTTTTTGTGTACACCCTTCTGTGTATACTCTAGAGACTGTCATGCATGAAAATCCCAGGAGATCAGCAGTTTCTGAAATACTCAGACCAGCCTGTCTGGCACCAATAACCACACTGAGGTCAAAATCACGGAGATCAAATTTTTTGCCCATTCTGATTTTTTTTATGTGAATATTAACTGAAGGTCTTGACTTGATTTTATGCACTGCACCACTGCCTTATGATTTCCTGATTGGATAATTGCAAGGGTACAGGTGTATATAGTGTACTGAAAAGGATGAAATGTTCATCTGCTTTAAGTGTAAGTGAAATTCAGTACATAACATTATTGTTTCTATGCCCATCCAATGTCAATGCAGAATTAGATAAGGCTAATGGATTTACTATTTAATATTAGCTTAGGAAGACCTATGGGATAGCAGTGAGGTTTATTAGTCACGAAATTAAGTGCCACTGTTTATATCTGACATACAGTACAAAATATTTTACTCAGTTGTACCTGGACAAACAATAATGATTCAACTCTTCATGATGTATTCATTATAAAAGACTGATGGATATAGAATAAAGCATTATAATCCTGCAAATATCTTCATCATATTAATTATTTTCTACAAAGGCTCATCCAGTGTTTAACCTGGCAGCCAAGCCCACAACTAGAAAATCTGGTTTCACTATGATAAAGCCCACAAAGAGGTTTTAAGAAAAGCTGGTCAACAAAGCAAGGCTAAATCTGCTCGCCAGAATATCTTTTGTTATTCCACATTATATATATGCCCATTAAAAACTACACGTTCATTTAACTTGGAGGTGTGGCTGAAACTTTGACTTCAAAGTTGGTATAGAAAAGTGAATAGAACACAAGAGAACAGAGAAGTTTGCTATAAAAATAATGTGAAACAACATAGTGGACTAAATGGCATTTTGGCATTCAAAATAAAATAGCTCAAATGAAGTTCAAATCCCTGAGAAATGTTATGAAATGAACAATGACTTATGCTTTGTTAATCCATTACCTTTCAACACTCCTCACACAGATGTTTGAATCCATGCAAATTCTTGTGTATAATAATTTGCACACCCACACACAGTCTGGATAAATGCTGTATTTGGTGTAACAAATATTCAAGCTCTCTGTAAGAGTTTATGCGCATGTAAAGACAGAAGATCAAGATAAATGCAGTTCAGTTGTAGCTTATTCTGCCTGTTCAAAAAGGGCCACAGTTTCAGATAAAGCACAAGCAGAACATCATATAGTAGAAAAGGAGATGGTCATTTTTCCCCAGAATAAACTGCTATTTAATAAACAGTATTAATACTTTCCACCAACTTCAATATAATAAGATTGCTATCATAATGAATCTTACTGAAGAGAAACACCAGAAATAGAAGTGCTGAAATGTTATTCCTCATTTGGCCTTTAAACACAATGATTGTCAACTCAAAGTGCTTAGACGTAGCAGAAATAAATGAGCTGGACCATAAAAGCTAAAGGTTTCAGAGAAATATAATAGTTGGTGACTGTTTCCCCTGAGAATTGAAGTACTGTAATACAGTCACTTCCTTGTAAGAGCAACCATTCAGTTCTATTTCAGGATATTATGCACGTAAGTGAGAGGTTACATTTGAAACACTTCCTGCTTTCTGGTTGGAGAACAATTAAAATGGGCTGTAAACATTATATGCAAATGTATAACACTTTTAAGGGGCTACCAACTACAGTGTTTACACCTAATGAATGACTGGCAAAAGCATGAGACTTCAAACACCTTGAAAACACACATCTGCTCTTCTCAGTGTATCTAGGAGTATAAACTAATAAGGTACCACTGCTGAAGTGGTTTCATTCAAAAATGAGAAGAAAGATTGAGGGGAAAAAAAATAGACTTTTCTCCAGAAGCTAGAAATAATCAAAAAATGCCAGCATACACTGAAGATTGAATAAATCTGTTTAAAAACATATTGGATAACAGTCTCATGTAAAAATCTATTCTACAAAGAAGTATATTAATAAATAATACAGGTTCATAAAAGAACAAACAAGATCAGTTATGATAAAGCAAATGCAACCTCACTGACTGACTCTTACTTTCATTCACCGTTACACAGTATTGCAATAAAAGTCCTACATATTCCCACAATTCACTCAGCTGTGTGTGTCAAGCCTTTCAGTCACTAATTAAAAAGCAAAGTTCAACAGAATAGCTACATGTAGTCAGACTGTTACACAAATATTGGCACCCCTAATGAACAGCAACAACAATAACTGTATGACATGAACATGCAATTAGTGACATTGTGAGTTTAAACATACAGACATACTGTATGGTTATATTATAACATAATATTTATTTAAAAAAAAAAAAAAAAAAAAAAAAAAAAAGTACTACATATTCTGCAAAACAATGATTTCCAAATTATTGGCACTTCCACAAATTAATATTCCATAAAACCTTTCCTGGAAAGAATAACAGCTCTGAGCCTCTTCCTGTAATGGCAAACATGATTGGAGACATTTGTAGATGGATTTTAGATCCTCCATTCAGAACATGTCTTTATATTCTTAAGTTTGCATATGTGGACTATTCTCAGATACTGAGGTCACCACTGCAACTCACTGTGTTCCTGTGGATTTTGGATTTGGATATATGATTGGGGTCATTATCTAGCTTAAAGACCCTTATAAAGCCAGGCTTTAACTGCCTGGCAGAGGTAGCCAGGTTATGAATAACAAATGTTATGATACTTGGTGGAATCTTCAACAACCCCAAGAGCCACCACATTTATAGCAGCTATGGTGACTTTTCCCTTTTTCTTCTATTTTCCCCCAGATATACTGATGGTGTTCATGACCAAAAAGTTTAATTTTGGTCTCATTTGACTGTAACTGATTTCAGTTGTTGTCTTAATGACACTATTTTTTTTTACATCTATTACCTGACACATGGAGGTCAACAAGCATTCTCTTCTGTTGAGACTGCTTCAGTTCCTGAAGACTAAGGGCTATTAAAACGGAACGTTTTCAGTTTGACAATATATTTGCATCTATTTTAAATAGTTCAGCCCTAAACAGCTGAAATGCTTCTGTACACTTTAAAATGAAAACAGATCTGAGGTTGTGCTTGTGTAGTCAATCCAGATTCCATAAAACCACAAATGTGAAACACAGCCAATCTTTCAGTTTCCACTCTTTGCTATTGGTAAGCTGGTGTTGCAATAACCTGCATATGCATATTAGAACATTCATTCATCTTCAGTAATGTTGCTAACCAGGATGAAGTGTTGCTATCTGAAGCGTATCCTGGGAACACTGGGCACAAGGTGGTGCACCCTGGCTGAGACGTCAGTCCATCACAGTGGAACATAATTGGCCCTTGTATTTTATGACACAAAAAGATATTCACCTGTTACATGTTGAAAAATAACCATTCTCAGCTGCAATACTTCTTAAAAGAATTCAGAATAAATTCTGTAGTGGCAATTTCCACACTCTACCCCTTCTGTGCACTTAATTCCACCTAAAAGACGTTCATCATAAAAAATTTCACACATAAAATGTGTTTAAACACATGAATTAAACACATTTTATAAAGCTCAAGATGACGATTTAGAGTAGAATGTGAACATAAACACTTTGTAAACAATACACACAAACATTTAAGAATCATGCAACACCAAAAGCTGGTGAATGAAAGCTGTGACCAGCACAGCACACAAAATAATTATGCCTCACACATACAGGTTTAACTTCTGCTGCTATTGGCCTCTTTAGACCACTATTCTTTTTAGGTCTTTCCTTCATGCTTTGTTTCATTATCTCCTCCCCCCTTGTGCACTTACTCAGTGCCCGGACCACAAACAGTACAAGCCAAGATAAAACTGGTGTTAACAGAAGCCCATTATATTATATATATATATCTCCATCTTTCCTCCTCTCTACACACACTCTTTCAAGTGGTCTGTCTGTCTGGGTGGCTTTTGAGCTTGTGGAACTTGACACTGTCAAGTTTCTCGAAGCGCTTGCCGCAGTGCTCGCAGGTGTAGTTGTAGTGTGCCTCCGACGTGTGCTTCTTCATGTGCCAGTTGAGGGAAGCCCGCTGACGACACTGATAGCCACAGATTTCACACCTGCAAGGATGAAGCCACTATTTTTCATACAGGTTCAGAGGGATGGCATGCCAGGTGATTTAGTGATCTATTATTATTGACAAGTGCAGTCAGAAAAACCCTGCATTGATTAGAAATGCATAATTTAAACCAATGTGAAAGAATGTTAAACTCATGTGATGAACTGTAAGGGTGTTATCTATGCCGTCAAAGCACACGGCAGCCCCCTATGTGCTGATAAGACAGCACAGATAACTTTATAGCTGGTACAAATACAGCAGACTGTTTTGGTAAGGTCTATACGGGATGTTGGAATGACATCATAGCTTGCTGAACATGTTTCGTTTTTCTAAAAAAAAATAATAATTATGCAGCATATTGATATCAGAATAATGCTGGCCTGAACACTAGATCAGTATGAGATCAGATGTGACAAATTTAGATTTTATACCATCAATTACCATTATGTTGACTGACACAGCAGATCTTGTACAAGAACAGAGGACACAGCATACCATAAAGCCTGTCTTTTAAAGCTCAGTCACCTACAGATGTCAGAGATCAATTAGAATTGAGTATTAGCCAATATCCAGAGCTCTGATATCAGTAACTATTAGAAAACCAAAAAAGTGGGATTGATGCATCCCAAATAAAAAATTGTGTTGTTACGTTTTCACACAGGCCATTTCTCAGCTTTTCCATGGTACTTTCTGTTGATAGGGGTGGGATAAATTGAGCAGCAAGTGAACAGTCAGTTCTTGAAGTTGATGAGTTGGAAGCAGGAAAAAATGGGTAAGCGTAAGGATCTGAGTGACACTGACAAGGGACAAATTGTGATGGCTAGACGACTGGGTCAGAGCATCTCCAAAACGGAAGGTCTCGTGGGGTGTTCCCAGTACGCAGTGGTTACCTGTACCTACCAAAGGTGGTCCAAGGTGACAGGGTCATGGGCACCCAAAGCTCACTGATGCGTGTGGGGAGTGAAGGCTAGCCTATCTGGTCTGATCCCACAGAAGAGCCACTGTAGCACAAAAATGTTAATGCTGGCTATGATAGAAAGGTGTCAGAACACACAGTGCATCGCAGCATGCTGCGTATGGGGCTGTGTAGCCGCAGACCAGTCAGAGTGCCCATGCTGACCTCTGTCCACTGCCAAAAGTGCCTACAATGGGCACATGAGCATCAGAACTGGACCACAGAGCAATGGAAGAAGGTGGCCTGGTCCGATAAATCACATTTTCTTTTACATTGTGTGGACGGCCGGGTACATGTGCGTTGCTTACCTGGGGAAGAGATGGCACCAGGATGCATTATAGGAAGAAGACAAGCCATGGAGGCAGTGTGATGCTCTGGGCAATATTCTGCTGGGAAACCTTGGGTCCTAAATTCATGTGGATGTTGCTTTAAAATGTAAAGCAACCACCTACCTTAACATTCTTGCAGGCAAAGTACAACCCTTCATGGCAACGATATTCCCTAATGGTAGTGGCCTCTTTCAGCAGGATAATGCTTCCTACCACACTGCAAAAATTGTTCAGGAATGGTTCGAGGAACATGACAAAGTGTTCAAGGTGTTGACTTGGCCTCCAAATTCCCCAGATCTCAGTCTGATCGAGCAACTGTGGGATGTGCTGGACAAACAAGTCCGATCCATGGAGGCCCCACCTCACAACCTACAGGACTTAAAGGATCTGCTGCTAACGTCTTGGTGCCAGAAAACACAGCACACCTTCAGAGGTCATGTGGTGTCCATGCCTCGATGGATCAGAGCTGTTTTGGCAGCACAAGGAGGACCTACACAATATTAGGCAGGTGGTTTTAATGTTAGGGCTAATCGGTGTGTGTGTGTGTGCTTTTATTGCATTGGGACGTGAACAAATAATTCTGAACAATCTATGAACAATAAACCTAATAGGTTAAACCCACACAACAGGTCTTTGAATGAGATCAGGTTAAACTCACTGTAATGGCGTCTCTCCTGTGTGAGTGCGCCTGTGCACCTCTAAATGGTTCTTGCGTTTGAAAGACTTGCCACATGTCTCGCAGATGAAGTCTCGCACTCCTGGACACAACATAATGGACAATGGCCCTTATTCATCAAATAGTACAGTCAAATTTGGTCGTAAACCAAAGTATACGCAAATTCCACAGTGCTGCTTTTCATTTGTACGATCAGTCTCTGAATGAATTGCATGTAAATGAAATGCATGTAAATATGAGCATACTATTTTAACAACCCAAAAACTTCTTGTTAAATAATAAAAATGAATATATTATACATCATATATACTCAATATCAGTATAGCAAGATAAGTAGCATAAGTAACAACATTAAAAAAGCAAACAAATTGATAACCTTGAACAAAAGCATGCCTAAAAAAAAAATTTGTCCCCTCTTCTACTTAATTTTTCCACAGCTCTCCACAGCCTACTGAATGCTTTCGTTTAAGTGCCTCACCATTACTACACCTGCATAAATTAGGGCGTGTTTAATGCAAATTAAGTGTATATGAAGATAAACTGGGGTGAGTTATATGCATATGACATGTAAATTTTGGGCTAGGAGGTAGAAACCTGCAGCTGAAGCCGAGTTATTTCAGCTAAAAATCACCACTCATTTTGTTGATGTACAAAAGTGCAATGAAGATGCAGATTTGTTCATATGTTATTTTGTGTTCTATTTGATAAGTAGTGTAGGCAAGTGTCCAGCTTAAACACCTTTTTCAAAAGAATCTCATACACTCACTACTAGAAAAATAATTTTCATATGTGAACGCAACCATAAGCAGAAGAAGTGGAAGTGGGCTTACCCGAGTGAATAATCATATGCCGATGTAGATGGTTAGATAGGTAAAACTTCTTCCCGCAACCGGGGTGGGGACACACTTTTGTCCTGCCTTTTCTGTGTACCAGGTTCACATGGTTCTGTGACAGACAAACCCGAACATCAATTTACAGTTACAGTCCCTTCTTTTAGAAAGAAAACCAACAGAATCAGTGCATCTTATGTCTGTGGTACTGTTAATTATTCCTAAATTGAACTTATAAGAGCCAATTATCTCCTGTAGCAGGTTCACACCCAAGTGCTCATTAATGAGAGTGAACTAACACTTTTTGGTAAACATGTCGGGCTATTACACTTACGTTTCCAGTGAAATTAAACCAACATAATGACTTTAAGGATGTCTGCAAATTCAACTATGATGACCGAAAAAAAACTCCACAGTTATAGGTACAGGTAACAGAGACATTAAACAATAAATCAAACTACAATAAAATCCAAAATAATGTTTGTACACCATTTATGCTTGCCTTTAATGGTAAACCAAATTTCCATTTAAGTGTGGCAAAAACAATAACAACAACAACAACAACAACAACAAAAAACACATTACTTTATGAAGGCTAATGACCTTTGCTTTTTCCCCAGGCTACTTCCTATTCCTGTAAGCATCAGGAAGGCAACAATATAATTACAAACAAAACACCCCTTAGTGTGTATTAAAGTAAATTCCTTAGTGTAAATTCTTTAGTGTAAAGATTTGAGCAATTTAGCACATGACAAAAGCAGCTGTAACCAGTCATAGGAGTGTTCTTCAAGCAAGCTTTTAGTTGCCCATTTATGCAGTGTAGCACCAGAGTAGTGTTAGTTGTACCCACCTGGTAGCTGCTGAGGGCCACGTACACCTGGCTGCAGCCCTCATACGGACAGTGGAACATTTTCAGCATGCCATCTGCCTCGATAACTGGACCCTGACGACTTCTCTTAGACCTGAAGGTTGCATCCATGCACACACACAATTTTCATCCCTAAAACTTGCATCATCTCTATGAATAGGTTGATATCAAAAATCTTAACAATAAGGAAGACAGATAGTAAGTTTAAAGTACGCTTCATGATCATGAAGGCAGTGACTCAGAAATCTCACTTTGTTGTATAACAACCCAATTGTCCCTCTATAGATTCACACAGACCTGCTGAGAGAGCACTGAATATCTTTCTGACTGCGTGATTCTTCACTAGGCTCCAACGCCGGCTTCTCGCTCAGGTCTAGAAAACAACATATTAAATTACTGCTTTTTACAATGAACAAATGGATGTGTAGTATTTTGTAAGAGTTACATTTCAATCATATATTAAAAGGTACATTTAAGACCACAGGTGGCACAAGTGAACTGCTTTAATAGTCACTGGTGTGGCTTTGATCACAAGCTTAGCACAGTAAGTAAATAATATATTGAGCTACTAGACTGCAGCGCTACTCATGATGTGTATAAATTGATATGCAGCCTTTATAATGATGAAAACATAGTGCAGCTCCATCATACCCATCATGGTATCTGTAGGTGAGACGCTGTTCTGGATGATTGCTTCTGATTGGCACATCTGATTGTAAGACATCCCCTCTATCACGGTGCACGTGACCCCCTCGACGTCTCCGCCACCCACGTTGAGCTGAATGCCTTCAGACGTCATCGCTTCATAACTGGATCCTGTGATTATGATCAGCTAGAGAGAAGTGAATTTGAAACAGGAAGGAACCAATGGAGCAGGGTGGGTATGTATGTATGTATGTATGTATGTATGAATAAAAAAATAAATAAAATCTGACTTGCACTTAGACTTATAAATTAACTATCAACACTACAAAGATGCAAAGTAGGCTTTGTGTGCAGTGTAAAGTTGGCCTTACAATATATGATTTTCTGTAATTCAGCAATAACATATCTCCAGAGTGACCTACCTGTGAGCCCTGCAGTGTAGCATGCTGGTCTGGTAGCTCACAGCTTCCCACCATGCTCTGCAGTGCCTGTGTTTCATAGAGCTCTGCTTGTACTGGAGTGGCGGCTGTGGGCGTGTGGGTCATTCCTCCCGAAATTGGTCCGGCCCCATTCTCTTCAATGTCCCCCGTCAAATTACTGGCTCCGTCCGGTCCCTGCAGATTTTCCATCAAAGCCGCCGTGACCACCACGCATTCATAACCATCTGTCCCAGGACCATGATGACCTAAAACTTCAGACTTTGAGTCGCTTGCCTCCACCAAAGAAAAGTCATCTCTCACTTCATTTTCACAGTCAGCCATGGCCAGCTCCTGTTCTCGTTCTGCTTCCGTTTCCCACATGACCTGGTCCCCCAGGGAGGGTGAGGATGTGACAGCTTCGCTGTGGGATTCTGGGAGTTGACTGAAAGCTGTGCAGGACATCTGTTGAGCCACTTTAGAAACCTCTGCTGTGGCACTCTCCAGTTCATCTTCAGTATCTGGACAAATGATGGACATTATACAGTGCATTCAGAAAGTATTCAAACTGATTCTTTTTTTTCCCACATATGTTGCAGCCTTATGTTACAATGCTTTAAATTATTTTTTTTTCTACATCAATCTACACTCCATACTCCATAATGACAACACAAAAAGACAGATTTGTGATAACTTTGCAAATTTATTAAAAAGAAAACTGAAATATCACACTGACATAAGTATTCAGACCCTTTGCTATGACACTTGAAATTTAGCTCAGATGCATCCCATTTCTCTGGATCATCTTTGAGATGTTTCTACAGATTGGTTGGAGTCCACCTGTTGCATATTCAATTGACTGGACATGGTTTGGAAAGGCACACAGCTGACTATATAAGGTCTAAATGAGGAGACAAGACACACAATTTGCCACAGGTGGACTCCAATCAAAGTGTAGAAACATCTCAAAGAAATGGGATGCACCTGAGCTAAATTTCAAGTATAGCAAAGGGTCAGAATACTTGTGTCAATGTGATATTTCAGTTTTTTATTTTTAATAAATTTGCAAAGTTATCACAAATCTGGTTTTTGTGTTGTCATTATGGGGTATGGAGGGTAGACTGATGTGGGGGAAAACAAATTTAAGCATTTTAGCATAAGGCTGCAACTTAAAACGTGGAAAAAAAAAATGAAGGGGTCTGAATACATTCTGAATACACTGTATGTCCAAGCAATGACTGTAAAGCTACCACATTGTAATTATTTCTAAGATTCTACAAATTTTCATAATTCTAGTTTAAAACCATGCAATTATAAATAACTGCAGACATCTAAAAAAGTCACATATGCAAGCCAAATAAAACAATTTGTGAATACAAGTGTTAAAAAATGTTAAGTATTCTTCATTGTCTCACACACACATGCACACATTTTGCTATGTTTTAGAGAAAGTTGGGCTTTCTTTGATTTATGATTACTCATACAACCACACCTGCCAATGTCCTTTGGTTGCTCACAGCTGTTGCTGTAGTCTGGACAGCTGTCTTTTTCTTTGGCTCTGGATCACCACTGTTGTCCTCCTCATCAGACTCGCTACTGCCTCCCACAGGCCATGAAATGTGCTGTATGAATGAATGTTCAGCATCACACTGCCAGACCACAGTAGTGGACAGGCCCAGCGTTGGCTCTACAGACCGCAGCTCAGGCTCATGAGAGCACATCTGGCAGTGCTGCTGATACCAGCTCACCAAGCTGTGTAAGCTCGTGGCAGCCACCTTCTTCCCTACATGAAGGAAAAAAAGGGATGCTCTTCATGTACATTTACAGCATTTAACAGACGCCCTTATCCAGAGCGACTTACAGAAGCACTTTGTAGACTCCATCAGAAACATACTCTCATGCTAGTTCAATAGTTCAGGGTCTAAGAATGCCATCAAGCTAAAATACTGTTAGAGAGAAGTTAGTACAGATCAAAAAAGAAAAAAAAACACAATTCAATGGATATTGTTTACATTAGAGTTCATTTAAGTGCTTGGTGGTAGGTCTTCAGTCTTCAGTTGAAGACAGTCAGTGACTCAGTTGTTTGGACAGCCACAGGATGTTCTTTCTACCAATTGGTTACCTGCACACAGAACAGTCTTGATGCATGTCTTCCTTGTAGCTTGAGGGATGGTGGGTCAAATCGAGTCATGCTAAATGCTTGAAAGGAACATGGTGCAAAGCAGGGATTAATAAGTGCCTTCAAGTAGGCAAGCACTGGTTTGTTTTCGGCTTTGTATGCAAGCATCAGCAATTTAAGTCGATTTAAAGGCAGCTACATGAAGGCAGTGGAGAGAATGCAGAAGTAGAGTGATGTGGGAGAACTTGGGGAGACTGAAAACAAGTCTTGCAGCTGAATTCTGGATCAGTTGAAAGGGTCAGATGGCACACAGGGGAAGACCTGCAAGAAGCCAGTTACAGTAATGCAATCTCAAGATGACAAGAGACTGAACAAACATCTGAGTGGCCTCTGTAGATAGAAACTGCCAGATCATCCTGATGCTCTAAAGGAGAACCTTGCATGATGGAGTCAGGTTTGTAATGAGAAGAAAGAAGGACAGTTAGTTGTCCCAAACTACTCCGGGGTGGCATGTGTTGCCAAACGGTGTGATCCCAGAGTTGATTTTCTTCAAGGATTTTTACTGTTCATAAAGATGATCTCTGAACTGAGTTCTGTTGCACCTGCTGTGTGTGTGTGTGTGTGTGTGCGTGATTTTAATTAATCCTGGTTTAAAACTTCTTAAATCCATCTGACAGTGCCTAGATTTATGACACGCAATGAATGGCAAATAACTTTTTTCTGCATGAACCTTTAAGAATTATTACATTACCTTTTTTCTGATTTCTGCACAGTTCTGGAAAGTTCTTCCTGCCAGGATAAGAACAAAAGACAAGAGCGTTATTTTTGTGAATCAAACTTTAAATTGTTTCAGATCAGTCTGACATAATTTGTGTGGATAATTCTACACCGTTTTTAACAGTAAAAGACATTTTACGTGAGCTGTTAAGAGGGAAGAAATGTTGCACATACACGCAGTATTTCTGCTGGTATCTTTCTCCGTAAGCCGAGTTCAGCAGGATTAAATACTCGGCGAGTCCGGCGTCGCTCATGCAGGTTTTCTGTCGCAGGTCGCTCCAGACCTTGTGCGATTCTCCGAGGTACACTCGTCTAACATCGTACTTTTTCCGGGATTCGAGTCGTCTTCGAGCTCGGTCTGTGTCTGACAGCCTGGGTCGACCCCTGCACCGCCGTAAAATAGCATGAATTTCATTCCCCGGGTCTTTCGAGGCCAGACTAGCGGTCACTTCTGAGCACAGAGTCGCCATCTTTACATCAGCTGTTGAGTTGTTGTGGTTTTTCTTAAAGGGATTTGAGCTGAGCGGAAATACGAAAACACCTTTAAAGGAAGTGGATTTTTTTTGTGCAGAATATGAAATAATACAGTTCACACACGAACATGTTGGTGTTAATTGTTTGAGTTGTTTTTATTATGATATTAATATCGAAACTACATAAAACACCAATAACGCAAATAGATGACGTTGAAAAGCGGCGACACACCGCAGTGCATTGACACATTGACTATCCAATCGAAATAAAGAGAGTCCTTTTAACTGTCCAATCACAGTGAGGTGGGCGGTGCCCTCTCAGTTCGCGGGGGAAACAAGTACCAAACTTAGCCTGCTATAGCGTCAGGTTGTACCTTTCTGAAAACTGGCACACTGGCTTATTATCTCCTGTGGTCACAATAACCTATATATATTTGTGAAGTAAGCATGGTTGACATATTGAGTGTCGTTTTCCGACGGTTTGGTTCACAGCTACACGCATCAGGTGATATAAAACTCTCTTCTCACCCGGAGAGCAGCACTTTGGTGCTTGGGGATGAAAACATCAACAGGTCGCTGTTACTCCTGACAGCTATAACAGCAGCTTCAGAAATGGGATACAAAGTGCTGTTTTTCACACCAAATCAAATTCAGAGCCTTCCAGTGACTGTGCAGGATTCATCCGTATCTCTGAAGCCTGACAGTCTGAAGGTAACTTAAAATGTCATAATTTGATTTTCATAAATATGGTTGTTCAGTCTAAATTCATTAGTTTTGGAAGAACTTCATTGCTCTAAATGAACTTATTACGGTGTATTTTTCATAAACAACCCTAAGGGTAACTATTAGACAAAATGCTCAGTGTGATGCTAGGCCTACCATTTGTGCTTTTCTTTTGTGGTGTGATGCTTTTGGGAAACTGGCCCCTAAACTCAGCTTAGCTTTTTAATGTGAGAACGGCTCCGAGTGCTCGCCCTTTGAAGGCCATAAATGGAAATGTGGGCGTGTCTTTGTGTCCATATATGGAAGTTTTTAAGTATGAGGAACGCTACTGAAGTCACTGATGTATTCATTTATTTTGGATACAGCAACATGTCAGCCATACCGAAGAGTGGTTATTGTCACTGATTTTGTTAGCCAGTTGGCTAACGTGAATAACATTGCCAGGATTTTTTAAAATATTTTTTTTAAAGCACATTCACGAATATCCATTATCACCACTATATAGAAACTGCTTAGAAAGATATGAAGGACGCATCTTTGAGTTTATAGACGGACTCAGATGGACTCCTGCAGATCCTCCTGCCCAGATTGTTCCTTTTATTTAAAGGAAAATTCACCCATAGACATATTTAATGTGTTTCCGGGTGAATTTTCCTTTAAATAAAAGGAACAATCTGGGCAGGAGGATCTGCACGTCACGTTGTGACGTGTTTAGCTGTGATGTCATTATTATTTCTGAGAAGTTAGCGCTTATCTGTTGCACTGACGTCACAAGATCACGTTGCTAGGGCAGATACAATGGCATTTAATAGGAAAAAATATTTAAATGATCTCACATATAAGTGATTGTCAGGTTTCATTGTTGGTGCCTAAAAAAACAGAGCAAGAATTTCTTTTCTCACTCGCCATTCAATGCCACCCTAATAAGAAATTCAATGATTAAGTAGTGAAGACAACTAAAGTTGCAGTGCAGCTGGACAACGCAGTTGCTTACGCGTTATTGCTGCGACATGACTCAAGTAGTTAGCCATCTATGAGATAACAACCTTTCAAGAACAGTTGTATTAGCATCATTGGAAGGCTATTGGTTGAGGCTTTGGAAAGGGATCTGTTTGAGCAGAGTGTACAGATGAGGAAGTGAGAGAGCTGGACAGTCTAAAGGACTAAAGAGCTGCTGCATCGCTCTCGCTCTTTAGGTAGAGATGAATTCCCACTCGTATCGCTATCTGCAGGTAGTCAAATGCAGCACTGTGTGTAATTTAGGAAACCAGTAGCCAAAGTAAAAATAGACTAAATTCTTGATGAAAAAAAAATTTAAAGCAAAAAAGTCAACTCAGAATTTAATCATAATATAAACCTTTTTCACAGCTGAAGATCACTTATTGATATAGATAGAGAGATAGGTAGATAGATAGATTGATATTCAAGCCATTTATGGTGGATTTTCCTTTTCCTTGAAGAAAATCAGGTTCGTGTATCCCAAGACATTGGAGGAGCTGCTGGAGGACGTGGCGTCCCTTCATGAGCTGGTGCCTGAGACTGCACCGCTTCCTTCCTTGTTAATTGTAGATGGAGTGGAGCGGTATGTGCGTGTTCAGGACAGGCCACAGCAAGATTCTCAGAGCACAGCTGCTCACATCGTAGCCCTCCTGCACGACACGGCTGCCTTCCTCAAGGCCAGAAGTGAGAAAAGCCAACAACCTCCATGCAGGGTCATTGTCTCTTATCAGCCTGAGTGGGAAGGACGAGGAGGTGACATGTTTGCCCCGGATTCCATCCTCTTAGTCCTGGAGCGCTATCTGCAGGTGAGGTGCAACTTACACAAAGTGATAAATAGCGGAGAAGCGCAGAACGAGTGGCTGCTGTATCTCTCGGGTCCAGGACTGCAAGTTGATGGGTATGGTAATGGAGAGAAATGTCTGGGATTGCAGTGGCGTGTGGTCATGCAGCCTAATGGGGCACTGGAGTTCAGGCCAGAAAGTGCACAAAAAGAGGAGACCTTACAGGTACAACATTCTGATTGTGGAAATGAAGCATGAATAGTCACAGAGTTTATTGGACTTTATTTTAATAAATATACTTGAAGAAAAAAGACTTCTGTGCTGCACACTCAGACACAATGTAACAAACAAATCCTTGTAAATTGTAAAAATAAAATGTACATTTTCATGGTTTTACAATGAACCATCCTCTTGTGCTGAGATAAAGTTTTCAGTCAGTTAGGATTCAACTGGTTGTCCAGAAAACACAGGCTACAGCTGGGAGATATGATGATGTGATAAGTTGTCACAATGTGCTTTTCTGAGATATTGTGGATAACATGATATCTTTTTATGCATGTATATATTTTTTAAGTCATTTTTGTTACAGACTGGCTGGAAGCAGAGGATGGTTTGTTCAAATTCTGTACTTAATCTTTAAAGTTGTAAATTGTTAAATAAAGATAATAATACTTGTTCAAGTAAGATCCCCCTCCCCCTTTTTGGTACATAGACATGTTTGTATGAATAAAAAAACATACATTTTTAAATACAAAAATACATTTATTTTAATTTTTCTAGTATAAAGTATCATCAATTTATTTATTTTTTTTGTATCTAACACTACTGTAGGTGGTTTGTGAGCAAACCTATATATGGTGATACATACAGTGGATATAAAAAGTCTACACACTTCTGTTAAAATTGCAGAAGTAACAAACAAATCCTTGTAACAGGTTTTTGATAAATCATGTCAGATATTTTTCCACCATTAATGTCATATAGCAACCATCAAAATTCAAGTGAAAAACAAATAGAAACATTTTAGGAAAGAAAAAACTTACAATAACTTAATTGTGTAAGTGTGCACACCCCTGGGGCATTAACCATTAATTAACCAATCACGTTCACACTCATGTTCAAGGTACTTATATATACATACATACACACCTATAATCAGTGAAGTGATTCTGATTAACTCCAAATAAAGACTAGGGTGCAATATTGTGCAGCTCCATTATAATGTCAGATTTAAGAGATTAAATAATGTCAGAAACCTAAGATTTAACACTGGTAGCTGACTTTAACAGAAATCACATTGCTTTCTAGTAACACTTGTGTGTGTGTGTGTGTGTGTGTGTGTGTGTGTGTGTGTGTGTGTGTGTGTGTGTGTGTGTGAGTTTCCATTTAGGCACAATTCAGTGCAATAGAGCTATAGAACACTGATAGAGTGTGGGAACTGGAACAGAACTATCTATGTTGACTTTGGTCTGACTGTTTTATGAATCTTAATAAATTAAGACATTATGGCCTCAAAAATGACCTCAAACAAACATAAAACTTGCCTAAGAACATTTGAATCTTTATTTTATATGAAGATATAGGGATGCGTGCATTTAACAGTTTCAAAATATGACATTTTAGCAAAGGGGTTCTACAGGGTGTCCCAAAAGTCTGCATAGAGAGGAGACTATGTATGCTAGTACCATGTCAGTTGTGCCTTTGTCAGAGGATGTTCGCGGATGTCCCCTTCTCGGCTGGTCCGCAACACTTCCAGTCTTTTTGAATTTGCTAATAAGTTTGGCAACAGTGTCATGTGTGATGTGCTTGCCATGTTTCCTGTTAAAGTCCATCGCAACCTTGTGACAGCTTCCCAATGCAGCCATGAGCATGATTTAAATACATTCTTTTTTGTCAAAGGCTTTCTTAAAGGCTATCTGAAAAATATATATAATATAATATAAACTAAGTAAAAGTTTACTAAAAAGTGTTAATTTCCCCTTTTGGTCCTTTTGAGACACCCTGTATTTGGAAGAGCTAAGCAAGGTATAAATGCTCTTTTATTACACATAAATGTATTAGACTTACAAACGAAACAAAAAAGCTTAAAATACAAATATCTTTTTTAAATGTAGTTTTCACCATCAATGATTAAAACTGATTTCTCACACAAAACCTCAAACCTGAGAAGGTTTTAATAGTAAAACAATCATTCTTAATTATAGACTGTTTACTTAAAAACATGCCAAATGATTGGGTGCTACAGTAGTATTTACAGTAGGTTCTAATTAATCTATAAAATTATATTGTTTGACATTAAGCATTAATACATTTCTCAGACTTAATTAAATATAACATTGTGTAAGGTTGCAAATACTAATTAAAAAATTTGACTACGAATTGTATGAATTTATTTATTTACTTACATGACTTTATGACATAATTACTGTGTGTTACACAAAATACAGGGAATTTAAACAGTCACTTTCGTCCCTTTTTTGGATGGTGCATTGACTTGATAGAGCTGGGTTACTCAGTTAACCTTTAAGCTCTCTGGAAAGTAAAGACTCAGTAATTAATGAAATACACAACATATTTGTAATATTTAGTGCTGTTGTGTTTTTATTTATTTATTTATTGTCACAATCACAATATATATTTTTGGCTGTTTTCATTTATTTCATTTTTTAGTCCAAAAATGTCTCTATAGTTAGGTAGAGGTTACAGATCTTAAAATAGCATTTGACAGACTTATACATTTCAGCTGCTATAGTAAACAGTTTTAGAACTTGGATTTTTTTTTTTGTAGAAATAAATTGTAGATGAATGATATCTGTATTATGCACCATACGTATTGCAAATCTACAGAAAGCACAATATTTGGGGACAAGCAATTGAACTGACTGTTAGATTTTTAAGAAGACCAAGTCAGATGCACTGTTAGACACCCTTGCTTTTGGTATTTGCTGACATAACTGAAAAATATGATAGCACATGTGATCTATGTCAAAATCTTTTTTTTTTTTTTTTTTTTTTTTTACAACCCATATAATGCCAGCTGAAAAATTATCTACATATTTTACAACAGCTGAACCCTTTTAATATTATGGGTAACCAACAGACACAAAGTGGATGGACACACAGTCCTACAAACTCCAAAACAAAATATAGGAGTTGAAAACCAACCACTATTTACATTGGCAAAAAAAATTTAAATCTTTTCAAAGGCTATAGGTAGTATTTGGTGTTCTATACAAAAATATTTTAAACCTCAACAAACCTCATCAAAAATGTAGTACAGAAGAGAATGTAAGCTTATTTATTATTAATCGAGGTATGACTGTCTGTCTCCAGGAGATTCTTACATTCCACAACTGTTGCATTGTCATTCTGAAAGTGTCAGAAGGAAGCAGTGAAGATACCCTGGTTTGAACTCCATTACCATCTCCATGAGAATATAAAATCCAGTCTTTTGCATGACTCCCCAAAGGACATACTTGGACATCATTTTTCAACATTGGTTTTGAAATTGTTATTTTTTTTGTTTTTTCAGAAAGATTTTTGATCAATATCCATAGTGGATGGGACCAGTAAGTGGTCGCTTGTGTCCAGGAATATCATTTTTGTAATCATTGGCATAGATGGTGCCATTACCCATGTCTGTTATTCTGCTAAAGCTCATTGGACTGTAGTCCATGGAGACTCCAGAGTCTGCCACAGCCATGTAGGTATATCCTGGCCCTTTGGGAGGCCATGTGTGGTGTGGATATTCAAGGCTTGACTGTGATGAAAGTCTTCCTGACCCGGAACTTTGCGGGAGGGAGCCGATATCAGAATCTGAGGCAGCCATCAAGGAGGACCCTTTGCTAGCGAAGAGAACCTGCAGGGGCAATGACTCCTCAAAGCTATCATCCCTTTGCACTTCTCCCCGGGCACGCTGAGAGTTCTGGTTGAGGGTGACGTACGTGTCTTGTGACTCGAGTAGTGATGAATGGGAGAGGACTTCCGGGTGCTCTTGAAAAGCCCTCAGCTGCTCCATCAACCAGTGGCTGTTTGGAGGTTCTTGCCATCTGTCAGTCAAACCTGCATCCACATCCTGTGTCTCTATCTGATCGTCTGCTTCTTCTATAGCCTGTGGTTCTTCTCTCAGGAAGTCAGCTGCTCTGAGTGTTGTTTCTGGCCTCGGGGGAGATGTGCGACTTGTCAGTGGTGGCGCTAGACTGACTTCGGACAGCACCTCCAGAGAGGAAGGAAGCTCCTCAGTGCATATGTGAACTGGCCATCTGCTGCCACTACTGTGGCCAAGCCACTCCTGAGGGTACAAACAAAATGGTTACCGCAGAGTTCTCTGAAGGTCCCTTCTGAGACCAAGACTTTTGTTTTAACGAGAATGCTGTTCAGGCAGAGTTACTGGTTCTGCAATTTGCTGATATGACAATATGAAATGGAAAAATGTCCATGCTTCGTCTGAAAGAAATTTATTTCAAGCAAAACACAAGGCTTCTTTTGCTAGTTATAACTTAAAGGACCTGTCTGTGCTTGTATGTGAGTACTCAACAGCAATACTAATTCACTAAATTAGCTGTACCTGGAAGTCTCCTTTGTAGACTGTGAAGAGGCCTGGGAATTTGTGCTCAGGTGAAGGGATGTCAGGCCACAGTTTCTTTAGCAGGAATCTGTAATGGTTCACACAAACTCTACATAAGACTCCACTTGTTCGTCTTTAATATTGTCACTCAAATGTAGATTCTGTGCTGTGCTCTTATTATAAAATGGTACTACTTTTATTGTTCACAATAAAAATGTCATATTGTATATTATGTATTTACTGACTTGTGGTGGGACAGAAGCATAGTGAGAGACAGCAGGATGAGGATCAGAGAGATGATGAGAACCAGTACCACAATCAGGGGGTCTAGTGAGGAAGAAGAGCATTATGGTCATTATTGTGACACTAAATTGGATCCAGACTGATTAAACAGCACTTAAATAACATTTACCACTTGGGGATGTAGTCCCAAACTCCGGGTCTGACCAAGCACTCCAGTAACCATCATAGGTGATGCCGTCAGGTTTGACACGGACCAACACCTTGTATTTGCTGCTTGGTTGAAGTCCACGCAGGGTGAATTTTGTGCTGGCTTTCACTATTTCCTGAAACAGAACCAAATTTTACAATCTACTTCATATTAATGGAAGTGGTGTCTGTGGTTATACTAAACATCCATCCCTTTTCTGTACTGCATATCCTACACAGGGTCATGGGGAGCCTGGAGCATATCCCAGGGGACTCAGGGCACAAGTGTGTCCCATGGACGGGGTGCCAGCCCATCACAGGGCACAACTGTACACACTACAGAAAATTTAGAGATGCCAATCAGCCTACAATGCATGCCTTTGGACTGGGGGAGGAAACCGGAGTACCACGAGGAAGCACGTGCAAGCTCTGCGCACACAGGGCGGAGGTGGGAATTGAACCTCCAACTCTAGAGGTGCAAGGCAAACATGCTAACTACAAAGCCAACCACGAAGCCACCACGCCCCCTGATTAGTGGAAGTCCAGGTCAACTGGACATCCTAAGTTATAAGAAAGTATTAACAAACAGCTGTAGGTCCACTAAGATTTTGTTTGTTTTTAAGAAGGATAGCAGGTGCCATATTCTGAAATCTAGGGCTATAACAATCTGATGATTTGGACTAATGCATTGATTTAAAAGGCAGTGACTATTATCAACAACTAGTGTGTAAGAAATTATTCATATTTTTAAAATGATGTGTAATCAGTTTTAAAATAGTCCTTCTCTAGGTTATAATCTTTTGTGAATTATTGGTGGGTCTACCCCAAATTCTGAACAAAGCTGGTCACATATCAATCAGAGGCTACGTAATCAAATAGTATCATATTGTATCATAGCAAATTCAGTGATACTGTCAAATATCGAAATGTTCGTATGGTTTAGGCTCTGCCATGGCTCCAGATGTGACATCAGTGAATCCAACTAAATTACTAAGTTTTTAACACTTTCAATATCAGAATGTTTCAAGAATGTATTCTTGAGAGGAAACGTTCAAAAGGTGAGCACTTTTATGCTTACCTTCCTCATAGGACTCCCTTTCGCCACATATCTGATCTCGTACATCAAACTGTCATCAATGTACTTCACAGCAGGAGGCAGCCAGCTCACGATCAGTTCCCCTTGTTTTCCTGTGCTCACCACAGTCAGGTTAGCAGGAGGATCCAGCAGAACTGAGAAACAACAAGAGAAAAAAAATTAACCTGGTTACCTCCTGTAGAACAGAAAGTATCTACTTGAACTCTGTCGACTCACCAACATTGTCAATGAAGAGGCTGCGGTTGTAGAGTTCTTTCCCCCCCTGAAACACACGCAGCTGGAGAGGAGCGAAGTGTTGAGTTTTGGGGATACTGGAGAAGAACAGCCTTTTACCACTAGTCCCCTGTATAGGCAGTTCAGACACAGCACACGCACTGCTGTTCTCATTCCTAAACACAAAGGGCTTATTAGGTGATTGTTCTCATAGTCACACCAAACAGAATAGATTTTTTATAGATGGACTATAGGCCTATATACAGTCTGATACTACAATGACAATCTGGGATTTTTTTCATTTAAAATAAACAGAATAATTTTGAAAAAAAACAAAACAAAAGGTTTCAGAATTTTGAAATATTTTAAAACAAAGACAGTAAATGATCAATATCTTGAATATTTACTATTCAAGATTTTGCACTCTTTCTAGATCCCCATTTAAATGTAAACAAATTTGTGATATTAACCATGTTAACTGTTTTGTAAAAATATGGATGGCTTTGGATGGATTTGAGCTAAAATGGTTCATAAGGTTTTGCACAAACTTGTCGAGTCCATGCCAGCTCGAATGTACACTGTCATTAAAGCAAAAAGGGGATGCAACAAATACAAAAGAAACTCAGAAATTCATGTAAATATTTCAAAGATTCTATTTTTCATTCAAGTTGTGGTCAGTAATATAAATAATGAAATGATAGTAATGAAAACTGTTGTATTAAATAATCAAATAATGCAAAATAGAAGCAATTTCACTAGTGCTCTCAGACTTTTAGACCCCACTGTACATATATATGAGGTAATAGCCTGCATATAAAGTTAACGTACAGTATAGATCCCTCTTTTGCATTGCATAAACTGACACTTGGTTAGATATTATGAATTCTCAAATTCATAACATCAGTTACTTACTGGTATTGGTAAATGAAGGTGAATGTCTGTTGACCGACGTAACTGTTCTTGCTCTCCTCTTCCCAGAAACAGGTGAAGTCCCTCAGCGTCTCAGAAAAACATTTAATGTTCTCCGGCTCATCACGAAGCAACTGAGTAACTGTCAAATGCGATTTTATTTACATTATTGTGTCATAAACTGCTGAGGTCAAACATGTCCTACAGAGAACCATGATGCATAAAACTATGTACAGTTCCATGCAAAAGTCTTAGGCACCCTATTTTTTTTTAGTACAAACTTTGCTATAGATTTTTATTTTATGACTTCTACATTATTGATTCAGTACAAAAACATTTTAGATTTCCAAACATTAGTTTTCCAGCACAAAATTAAATTACAGAATTTTGAAAAACAATGAAGGCTGCTGGGTTTTGCTGCAAAAATTAGACGCAAGTGTGACAGTCAAAGTCTCCAGAAGAACTGTGGCTGCTTCTGCAAGATGCTCGTCACACCAAATATTGACTTTGTTTCATTTAGTACTGTTTACTGTTCTTTATGGTATTTTTTTTTTAATGTAGAAACATTTAATTTCATTATTTTTGAAGGCATCTTTGCCCTACAGCATTTTTTGCATGTGCCTAAGACTTTTGCACAGTACTGTATACACCCAGAACTGGAGATAAATAATGAATAGAAGACAGCACTGTTACTGAAGGAACAGATAAAATCGCGTCCTACCTTTGCTTTCAAAAGTTTGCCCTGCAGTCGCGACTAAAGCCAAGGAAAACGCGCACAACACCACTATACTTATCCCGTCATTGGACATTTTTTGGTCGTGTAGAACAAAAGCGGTGGCGCTTTCTGTTCCTCTGCATAATTACGCAGTTACAGTTGCCTTGTCGTGTTGTTTTCTGTACAGCTTGTGCCTCAGATACCGCTTATGCAGCGCGTCAGATAAAAACGCAAATACGCGACTGAAGTGTTTACTACTTTTTTTTTTATTTTTACACTAATAAGGAGGCGGGGCCTTAAAGTGAAGTTGTTTGTGGGCGTGGCTTAACTGGAGCCTATAAATTCTGTGATGGCGGTAAAACGAGTGTTTAGAAAGCGCGTGCTGGTCTCGCGCCTTGCTGTATTGAGAAAAACAATTTCATTTAAAAAATGTGTAGATATTAACGTATATATGAGCTATAAATAAAGTCGAAATGCACAGGTGTATAGGTGAATTAGTGAGTGTGGGCACTGGGAGGCTCAGATGCAGTGTTAGTACAGAGTGAAAGGGTCTCGCTGGTCTGTAACCGGTCTTCTTATCAGCAGGTATCAGGCGCGCTTGTTTTGCGCTCGCGCGCGTTATCGCCTGTCCGAGTGCGTCCTTACCGCGTAGATAAAGTCAGATGCAACCAACATCACCCGCCCCTGCACTGCCAGAATCCATCTTATTGTTCAACCACATCGCCATTTCTTTTCATTACTGACATCCAGACTGAACCGTAAACCTGCTGAGTTGGAACTACACACCATGCAGTTACTAGACCTATCCAAATTCCAACACAGTTTGTGTTTCTTTGTTCTAACACACCTCTGCTAAACCTGGTAATTAACTGCTGGGTTTTAGTTTCTGTCCAAGAGCAAGAAAATAACCAAACTATCTAAACTCTATAATGCTGCTTAATTTTATTGAAATGTGTTTGAGTAGTCTATATGGCTCCCCTACCAAAGATTTTCCTGCACTTTCATATTACAGATTAAAAAAGGCCTTTGCTAGGGATTGTCTCATGAATTATTAATTGATACTACTACTACTGTAACTACTACTACTACTAATAATAATAATAATTAACACAGCACTTAATATTAAGTTTATATAATCTCATTTTATATATAAACATTTAAAAGACGAGAACACAAGTATTTATATAATATAGCTTAGTCACATTAATGAACCAATTTATAATCACTAATTAATCACAAATCTATGATACACTATATGGCCAAAAGTATGTGGACACCTGACCATCACACCCATATGTGGTTCTTCCCCTAATTGTTGACACAAAGTTGGAAGCACACAATTGTCTAGGTTGTCTTCGTATGCTGTAGCATTACAATTTCCCTTCACTGTAACTAAGGGGCACAAACCTGTTCCAGCATGACAATGCCCCTGTGCACAAAGCAAGCTCTATGAAGACATGGTTGCTGTCAAAGAACTTGAGTGTCCTGCACAGAACCCTGACCGCAACCCCACTGAACACTTTTGGGATGAATTGGAACACTGAATGCATGCCAGGGCTCCTCACTTGACATCAGTACCTGATGTCACTAATGCTTTTGTGGTTGAATGGGCAGAAATTCCCACACCCATGCTCCAAAATCTAGTGGAAAGCTTTCCCTGAAGAGTGAAGGCTGTTAGAGCAGCAAAGGGGGACCAATTCCATGTTAATGCCCATGGTTTTGGAATGGGCACATATGGGTTTTGATGTCAGGTGTCCACACATTTTTAGCCACATAGTGTATTTACTACAAATCATAAAACGTATATTTGACAAGAACAAATTAATAGGTCATATTAAACAAGTATGTTTTTCACTGGGGCAATAGTTGATGGCTGAGTTTCTTCACAGATATTTTAATTCAGCAGAAGACCAGACTTTGTGTTCCAGCTACCTGATCGACAGAAATGTAGTTTCCATATTTATGGTGTGGAAAACAATTGAGTCTTGTGTTTATGTGCCTCAGGAGATTGTGGGTTACCGGTGGCAACCAAGAAAACATGCTGCAGGAAGCCCCATTTGTCATGTGCACTTCTCTGGATAGTTAGATAAAACACAGCATGGCAGCCATGTGGTGTACAGTCGTAAATCAGATGCTATCAGTGGCCCTCTGCACCCCAAAGTTCTTTACCAAAGGAGGAGAAAAACACAACAGCAAAGAGCTAATATTAATAAAAGGTGGACCAGCTTCCTTACCATGTGAGGAATTATAAGCTTTATTAAAGGTACAGTATGTATGAGACATTCCAGAGCCAAAAAATAAACAGCAGATTAAAGAAAAAAATTGAGACCAGAGTATCTCTGCTGAGTGGTGCCAACGGATCATAACAGTTAACTGTATGTTTGGCAATTGATAGAGAAAAGGGAGAGGGAAGGGGTGGAGGTTAGTTGAGATGCTGCAGAGAGTTTTCTCTAGTTTCTGTTATCACACTGACCAGGTCACATCTCAAGGATATAATTTAGGCCTGGAAAGCATTCTTGACACCAGAAAAGTTTATACAAGCCAATATGTCAGAGGTTTTGGTTGGCAATATGTACATTCTGTCACAATGATGGCACTAGCTGATCACATGAGAGTTTAGTACAAATATAAAGATGAGTAGAGCCTGAGTCATCACCATACTGCAGGTTTCAGAGCTGTCCCTGCATATATAAAGCATACAAGCCATATGATCTGCAAAATTTTCACTTACTGAATGATTCTGCCACACAACAGTACAGTTTCTCTTCTGTACTTCACAACTGTGACGAGTGATCTGGACACAGGTATGGGTGGTATGTTGTACAAAGAAACACTGGTAACAAATTAAAGAAAAACAAGGTTTACAAGTACAAAACATGTGACACACATGACCCTCTTTTTCACCTCCACAAGCCCTTAGCATATACATCTGATCTTTATCATACATTACAGCCTCAATGCATTGATGGTTTAAACACAAAAACAACACTTAAAAGCTTAAAAGTTTAAAGCATACTGAGTCCATAAGGTTCACCTCAGCAGATTGTACATTAATGTAATACTTAAAAATAGTGAGACTGGATTTATACTGAAATGAAATGTTGTGAAAAGAGCTGACATTTAACTGAGAGCTTTGTATGTGAAATACAAAAAGCAGGAAGAGTTCAAGGTATTCAATACTTAGTGTAACAGGTTTAGAACATTAATTCAATGGTTATGTGATGGTGCCCTATTTATTCCCACTGAGCCACATGCAGCATTTTACTAGAAATTTTTACTAGAATAAACATTTCCATCATTCCCATTAAGAAAAATATTTGACATGAAATGTAACATGATCATATTACTGTAAATTTTAACTTCCTCTTGTCTTCATTTGGGTTTCACGCTTGGTGCAATGACACGTGGTTCCTCCTAAAACTAAAGTTTTAAACAAGACAGACAGTACACTGGCCAAGTCTGGTACAGATTGGCAGTTGAAAATGGGGCTATCCACTTGCATGTGACACAAACACATCCATTGTGGGCTAAGCCACAGAGCTCTCCCAAGCTTTTTTTCAGAGGATAGGAGAGACACAACCAACAGAGAGTGTGAGGGCTAGAGGAAAATGGATGGGTGTGGATGGACAGATGTTTATCTCTGTAAGCTGCTAACACACAGCCTGTGCATTTCTTGGTGCAGTCGTGAGAGGAGTTAAAATGAGCTGCAACAAGGTTTAAGAAGATTTTAAGTGATTTAAGGCACTCTGCACCTTAGTTCAAGTTCAGAGAAAATGCTTCCACCTACTGTGAATTTATGATTAGCTAAATCACAAATCACCCCTTTTCTGATAGCAGGAATGCTTTAGAGACATCATGCATATAGACTGCTGTACAGACTAAAGACTTTCACTTGATTGGCTGAATGAATTTGAGTTAGAATACTGGTTTGACAGATATCGAAAAAATATGAGAAAGGTTTACAGAATCTGAATCAGAACACATCTTAATACAGAACAGTAAGTCTTAGTCAGAGAGCTAGTCTGAAGTCTTTGAAGACAAGTGTGTGGCAGGGGGACAGAGACAAGGGTGCAGTTTGTAGGGTGGAATGCAAGTAAGATGGTGTGTGGTTGGTATTTTAACAGGCACAGCTGCTATGTCCTTCAGTTGGAGAGTCCTGCAGGTTGGAGTCTTTGAGGCTGAGTGGACCACCATCTCCCTCCATAGTTTCGTTCATTTTCTCACAGATTACATCCACCAACCGCTCAAACACCTGCTTCACGTTGATGTTGTCTTTGGCACTGGCTTCAAAGAACTGGAAACCTGGAAGAAAGGAACGGTGGAAATAAAGTGTATATTATTGGAGTACAGCAAGTGAAATTGTGGAATTTAGTATGTTAACTTAGGCATTTGTGCAAAGATGTGAGTGTAGTCTATTTGCCATATGTACTGTAGTGTGTCGAGATGCAAATGTGTATTCTCACCTAGTTCATCAGCTAGTCTCTGGCTGTCTTCTGTTGGAATAAGTCGGTCATCCTCTAGGTCACACTTATTACCCACTAGAATCACCTGTGCATTGTCCCATGAGTATGTCTTAATCTGGGTAGCCCTAAAGGCAACACACACACACAGAGAGAGAGAGAGAGAGAGAGAGAGAGAGAGAGTGTGTAAAGAGACCAGCTTATTATGTGTTCTTCTATCACAATATACAGACTACTGTACAGAACTTTCAATACTCTTTTGGTTAAAACTCATTGAACCATATAGATTGACTGCTCTCTGTATATGAATTACTGAGTTGGATTGGATTATTGACAAATGTAACACTGGGCACGTGCTAAGAGGCTCTGGCCACTAGGGAGCCCTCAACAAGCAGAGATTTGAAGTGACCCATTAGGCCACTATGCTGTAACACATCTAATGAATGTAAAGTCACAGAATCTGAAATAAATTCAGAAATTAGTGTGTGGGCCTGAATTTCTCCCTCCATTTCTCTCCCCAATTTGGTCACATGCTAATTCCCACCCACTAGCCAGCTTCCCACATCATGCGACAGACAACCAGGAGGATGAAGGCTAAATGTGTGTCCTCTGTGCCACGTGAAGCCAGCCAATCTCAACTTTTTGAACTGCTGCTCATGCTGTGTCACAGGGCAGTGTAACATACTCAAAGGAAAGCAATATCTACCCTCTTCTGCATACATTACTACATAGATGTTCACTATTGGCTAGTGTTACTGTGATTGACAGGGGAGAGAGTATGCAATTCCTCCTACCCAGAGAGCAGGACCAATTTTGCATGACTGGGATTTTGTCACTGTCTGCTGACGACAGGGTGTGCCACTTCTTCTCTGCCACTCAGGAGCTGGGTCTGGATTTGTAGATTTTATGGTCAGTTAGGCCCTTTTTTTAATTAAAAAAAAAAAAAAAAAGGATTGTGTTGGGCTTTGGGGCAGGGTGGTCAGGTCTCCTGCTTAGGATCCTGGGGGGCCCTGCTTAGGATTCTGCCTAGGAGCCCAGGATTTACTAATCCATCCCTGATTTGTACAGGTATTCAATTCTGCTTCTTCCCTTTCCCCTCTGCCCCTCACTTACCAGTCCTGTACAGCATTGAACGAGTCCTGGTTGGTGATGTCATACATTAGCAGGAAGCCCATGGCTCCTCTGTAATATGCTGTAGTGATGGTTCGGTAGCGCTCCTGTCCTGCTGTGTCCTAGCGCAAAACAAACACAAGGTCATGGTCAAATATACAGCACAGTACAATGCAACTTTGCTCTGTTTTAACAAGACAGCTATGGGTTGATTAAGTAAAACTTGCTCCATTTTCATCATAAAGCCTTGCTTTGTTTACCTAGGTTCATTCAGGGTTTCAAACATGTTGTGGACACTTACTGCTGCTCGGGCTAATTTTGAACTGGAGGTTGGGTAGGGTATAGTGAGGTAAATGCTACTGTGAACCAGCAGAGGGCAGCCACTTCTAATTTTCCAGTGTTACATTGACAGAAACGATAGCAATAAGTGGTTCTCAAGTACTTAAATAGTGTAAACGTTATTGAAACTATTAAACATTCTATACCTTTATTCTGGGTGTGTTAATCAATGATTATACACTCATCATACACTCTAATAAGAACATCTATACACCTGCTCATTCATGCATGTGGATGCAGCACAATGCAAAAAAATCATGCAGATACAGGTCAAGAGCTACAGGTAATGTTCACATCAAATATCAGAATGGGGAAAAAATGTGACTTTAACCACTCTGTGACTTTAACCATGGTATGGTTGTTGGTGCCAGATGAACTGGTTTGAGTATTTCAGAAACTGCTGATTTTTTGGGAAATTTCCCACACAAGAGTCTCTAGAGTTTACACAGAATGGTGCGAAAAACCAAAAAACATATTGTGTGCAGAGTGTCTGCAGGCTGAAACATCTTGTTGATTAGAGAGATCAGAGAAGAATGACCAGACTGGTCTGAGCTGATAGAAAGTCTATAGTAACTCATATAAGCACTCTTTACAACTGTGGCGAGCAGAAAAGCATCTCAGAATGCACTACACATCAAACCTTGAGGTGGATGGGCTACAACAACAGAAGACCACATCAGGTTCCACTCCTGTCAGCCAAGAACAAGAATCTGAGGCTATCATGGGCACAGACTCACCAAAATTGGACAGCTGAAGACCAGAAAAAAAACAGGTGATTTTTTTCCCCCCTAATCTTCAACTGTCCAGTTTCTGTGAGTCTGTGCCCATAATAGCCTTGGCTGACAGGAGCGGAACCCAATGTGGTCTTCTGCTGTTGTAACCCTTCCACCTCAAGGTTCGATGTTTTGTGCATGCTGAGACGCTTTTCTGCTCATCATGGTTGTAAAGAGTGATAATTTGAGTTACTATATACTTCCTGGCAGCTAAAACCAATCTGGCCATTTTCCTCTGACCTCTCTTATCAACAAGGCATTTCTACCCACAGAACTATCACTTACTCAAAGTCTTTTTGCATTTTTTGCACTATTCTGTGTAAACTCTAGAGACTGATGTGTGTGTGGAAATCCCAGGATCAGCAGTATCTGAAAAACTCAAACTAGCTCATCTGGTTAACAACAGCGAGAGTATGAAAATATGCTATGGCCTTCTCAGTCACCATATCTCAACACAACTGAACATCTATAAGATTTTGGACTGGCATGTTAGCACTCTACACTGCCATCATAAAAACACCAACACCAAAACACCAATATCTTTTGGTGTTCATCTAACCAGAAATGTAGAATCTGTACTAAGGTGCATTGGAGCTGTTCTGGTGGCTTGGCGCATCACCTTACTATAATGGCTTTTTCCTTAATTTATCACCAGTGTGTACAAGTGACATGAATTTTATCATCTACTTTACTTATTCTACTTTATTTTAATACTTCTACTTTATCAGATCAGTGAACCACTGGTCACAAAAAAAAAAATAAAATAAAATAAAAAATAAATAAAATACTGACCTGTCTGTGTGCCTTTTTTTCATTTTCTTAAAAGCTGTAATGTGTCCAGCCAAGGATCATGTGTGTAATAGCATAATGTAGAGGCTTTGATTTCAGATGTGGCTTGGAGAGATGCAGCTCTGGCTAAAATGCATCTCATAAGTGAAGTGGTTAAATTAACTTAAATTATTGTATTTTACGTGAAGTTACACCCACAATTTATATAGTCCCTATCCAGATGTAATCATGAAATGACCAGGTGTAAACATGGTCACTGAATTATCAGCAGAAAACATTCAAATTTGACATCAGAGACTTTTGTGCCTAAAGTTTACCAAATAGAAGAGCTGAGCTCAGACAGGTAAAGGGTTGGCACGGCAACTATCCCACTGTCGCCTGGAAACCTGGTCTGGCACCCTTATTTGCATATGAAAGAGGGTTGCTCAGGTAACCGTAGTGTATCACTCAGGTTGGACATCAAGCCCCTGTATGTGTGTCACATTAATATTGTGTTGCAATAAACATATACATACATACATACACACATATAAAGTTGCCTATAGCACTACACATAGCTTAGTTTTCCAATAAAAAAGTGTTTGTAAATGTCCATGCCTTGTTCCTTTTGGTTAACTACTCACCTAAGAACAGATACAATCAATAAACAAAAAAAGGACATTGGCTTTCCCTGTGATAACGCTGTATGCTGACAGAGAAGTCAATAGCGTAAACGTCATCGTGGCCTTTACAAACGTGTCATATCCTGTTTTCTGTGGACAGTTCCAAGCAGCAGGCGTGGCACCATGCAGGAGAGACACCATGTTTGGATAAACACACACTTACTTTATGGAACTTTGCATAAAACTGTTCTTTCTTTATCATATCTATCTGTCCATCCATCTGTCTATCTATCTATCTATACACAGTTTTATCTCTCTCTCTAACACACACACAGGTGATGAAAGTGCTTAGATGTTTAAAGCATTGAATCCACATCTTATAAATTATCTGAAGCATTTGACTAGCAGAAACCTAGCAAGAGCAAAAGCAGTTTTAATAAGATGCCAAAGGAATTATATGTTTACTTTCTTGCAAATTACTATGTACACTACTGGGCAGTGAAGCAAAGTGAAAGTACTTGTTCTCTGTTCCTTGTTGAAAGGCTGTGAGTGAGTCATGGTTCAATCTCCTACATCTACTAAAGATTCCTGTGAAAATCAAAGAGGTGGTGGAGAAATATCGAGGCAACCTACAACCGCAGATAACTCGTGATGACCCTTGCCAGCTAAGCTTCCTGGCATTAGAAAAGAATGAACAGAGGCGTGGTTTGGTCAGGAAGCAATTCATGGCAACCATTCTGTGGGCCCCCTGGAAAAGGTAGCACAAGCAAATAACAGGCCATTTCAGCTTTGGATTGATGCCACTGAGCACATTAACAAGACTCTGGAGTCTGTGAGGGTCTGCAAGCAGTGCCACTTTATTTCATCTCCCTGCTATGAGAGTGCACATCAATTATCCTACCTGCTATTACCGCAATACTGTAATACACAGCTTTCTGGATAAGCTTAAAGTATACCTAATATTTCACATGGTAGGATTAAAAGGTACAGAGATTCAAATGTAGATGAGAAATTTACATCTTAGCAACTTATGAAGCAAATAGGGTTAACGTCGGGGTCTAGAATGTTGTACCATATTTCACAGAGTTAGTTGAAGAAAGGTCAATCATTTGCAGTTTGAAGGCACAGCAAATTAGAGATCCTTCCTTTCCAAGGGGACAAATGTGACTCCCACACCCTGATCATAAAGTAGTATTTGAGCAGCAAAGAAAGCTTGCTAAAGCACATGAGCTGTTTCAGTTAAGATTTGTGTATGATGGCCTTCAATAAATTATAATAATAAACTAAAAAAAGCAACAATTAGACAAAAGATCCGATTTTTGTCGTTATTGTTTTAGCATCAGATTTACTAGGAACAACAGGTTTCAGGTTTCTCATGAATGGGAAGAATTAAAATGCAACAGTACTGAAAAAACTATAAGTAAAATGATATAAATGTAATCACAGTTATATTGCTTAAATCAAATATGTTTGGAAGTTATTTTCTTTCTTTGTTGGTATTGGTCTTATATCATTATATGAACATGAATTAACTCATGTATTCACTCACCTCAATGCAAGCAATAATGCCGATTTATGAGAAGATTGCATTTTTTTTCTTCCAGTTATATGGACAATCGAGAATTCAGAACTAAAATCAGCCATATTAGTTTCATAAACCTGTACAAAGGCACAAGGCTGCACAAGTCCAGACAATCTGTTATATTTCTGGCTCTAAAATTGCTGTTTGAATGCATGAGCTAGCCAATAATAGGTTTAGTTGATGTATCTGAGCAAAAACAAACAAACAAACAAGCAACAATTAGCACCTGCTCAGTTGTCGCTTCTAAATAACCAGATTATAGAACTGAAAAAAACAAACCTGAACAGGCTGCCTCAGGATTATATATATATATATATATATATATAATGTACACACACAAAGAGCAAAAAACAACAACAAAAAAAAAAAAACAGAGTAATAGCAGCAATTTTGCCTACACTGTAATGCTAAATTGTGTGTACTTGGCACCACATTATAATTAGTATACAAAAACTGTATAACAAGTAGGCTAATGTTTGGATTGATTCATAGTTTTGCTAAGCAGTCATAAGGTTAGTGCCAGGTTTTATATTTCAACTTCACTGTAGCCAACAGGAAGAAAGCAGAAAGGCCTGAGTAAACAAAGTGCCAGTACTGATTTGATAGAAATGCTGATTTGTGGCTTGGAAAAAGAATTGTCTGCCGTCTGGTTTGGCATCTCTGCTACACAAAGTTAACACTGGCAAAAAAGGAAAGCTATGATGCATTACATTACAGATCATTTTGTTTTTGTAAGGTTGTCCAATCAGGAGCGTAACTGTATTATATAACTTTTTACATAACTGTTAAAAAACAGCTTCTATGTCAATTAGAGGTTTGATTGAAAATCACAATACCGTCCCTAATGACTGAACCTATGATTGTATTCTCTGATTTTTAGACACTGTAAGTCATTTTCCAGGTAAATTTCAGATCTTTGTATTTGTAATGATAAAACAATGAGGAGTATCAAACATGACATGAAAGAAACCTCTTCGGAGAGATATCGTTTGGTTTTGTACATTAGATCCTTTACTTGGTCTAAAACCATTTGCATTTGCAGGGATGCATTATAAATAGACTACACTGTAATTTCTCGCAGAAACCAGAGAAGGCCAATGAATTTTGCGGAATTCTAGTTGACTCTATAGCCAATAAAACAAAACATTGTCTTAGTCTCAGACTCTTGAAGCCCCAACAGAAACAAAAGACACTACAGATAATTGGAGCTTTATATAGATAGTATACGATAACAGTTTGAAGAAACGATAAATAAATGTTTACTCAAACATACCCAGATCTGTAGCTTGATCCGCTTGTTGTTGCGGAAGACAGTTTTGACTTTGAAGTCGATGCCTACGGTGCTGACGAAGGCTGAGGTGAAGGAGTCATCGGCGTAGCGGAACAGGAAGCTAGTTTTGCCCACGCTGCTGTTGCCAATAATCAGGAGCTTGAACATATAATCAAAGTTCTGATCAGCTGCGTCCTTCTGAGAGGGCTGCTGCAGCAGGCGCGAGTCGTTCACCGTCGCCATCTAGAGGACATGAGACACTGGAACGTTAAACAACAGATTATCATGACCAAGTTAAAAAAAAAAAAAAAAAACCCTATCAAGTTCTGCTAAACTGCATTTTATTCTCACATATAATTTGACTTTGTTCTAGTTAAACCACAATTACTCTGCACTAATTTTGCTCTAATCTTTAAACAGCAAGAGACATTTTCAAACCAGACATTTTCAGTTTTCGTTTGTGTTTCCTAAGCAACATAAAATATCCAGTTAATTCATCTAAACTGAATACTTTGTTACCCTCTGAGCATAACCTCCAGAGTCTATCATCTCCAGCATGCTAGACACCCCTACTAAAGCCAGAGCTTTATAGAGAGAAGAGGAAAACCTCTCATCCAGCCCTCCCTTATCCACCCTACTCCTCTCTCCACCCTTCTCCTCCTCCTTCCCTCCTGATCATTTAGGGCTATACAGTGCTCAGCTGGCCTCTGGCAAGGTGTGTCTCCATGGTGACAGGCCCCGAACAAAACATGCAGAGCCATTAGAGAGAGAGAGAGAGAGAGAGAGAGAGAGAGACGAGTGCACTGGGCACGACTCCCCTCCAGAGGTGCAGATATTATTACATAACAAAGAGCCAGGATGGACAGTCATTGTTCTGAATGGAAGAAGAGGTCTTGTTTAAATGCTAGCTCAATCTGAGCACATGCTTCTGGAAACAGATGAGTGTGTATGTAGGAGTTTGATGGCAGGCCCTTAGCACTGGAGTGTGCCTGCAAAAGTGAAGTTCAAAGAAGCAGCAGATTGCATTAAATATCACCTGCTTGTTGATGAAGCTTCTCATATGTGTCAAGTGTATTCATGGTTTTCTTAAGAAAACCAGTTCCTCATAAGCAGCCCGTTTTGACAGTTAGCTAACACTGCATGACAAGAGTGAAGTTTGCACGTGGGCTATATTGCAGGAGGTGTTGCAAATGTTTAAGGAAGAGGGCAGTAGTGTGAGGGAGGCTTTGAAATGTAAGCTAAAGAGAAGCTCTTCTTAACATTATCCAGTGGGTAGCTTCTACAAATACAAATATTGCAATAAGATCTCATCGGTATCCAGCGAAGAATTAAGCATTAAGATTTCATAACATGGAGTTGTTTTTTAACCAAACAATTACATTTGTTTCTTCTTGTGCTTCTTCCCAAGCCCATAAAAGATCGTAACTGGATCATAGGCAGCTTTTGTAAATCAGCAAAAAAAAAAAAGGTTACACATGCAGTGCACTGACCAATCTGCAACCAGCGGCCTCCAGCATTACCATGCACAAAAACAAGATAACAACAGTTGTTTCTATCCTGACTAATCAATAAACCTCAATACATCACTGACTTAATTGTCTGTTGTTCATTTAATTCCCTTTTGTCTGGCTAAATAAAACCAATAAAACTGGGTACCAATAAAAAAGGGTCAAATACTGGTTTCTTCATGCAAAACCTTCATTTTATTGCTTGGACCACTATAGTGGTGATCAGCTGATTGATAATTATCTCAGTGAAGTCCTTGATCTTCCAGGGGGCACATAAAAACAACTTTCAAAAAAAAAAAAGAAAAAAAAACCCACCCATTACACTGTATTTGTGGCTTATCTGAAAAACAGACTTGTCCATATTGCTCCATACAAACTGTCCTGATGGATTGGTGATGAATTTCAGAAGGAATGAAGAAGGAGGGCTTTTCTGAAAGCCTAGGTGCAAATTAGTACCTTCCATAGTTCACAAAGAAAAATTCAATTCACCTCAAACAACCCAAAGATGAACCGATGGGTTCTTGGTCTGTGCATCAGACTGAATAATTAACACCCAAGCACCAAGTCTGGATGGAAATGGCCTCAGTAAGGATTTACTTTATTGATTATTTGACAGATGGGGCATCTGTCCTGTAATTGAGCAGCTTGTAGGCAAGATATATCTCCAGAACAGCATAATACACCTTTAAAAGGGGTTTCTCATGGTTTTTTTGGATGGTTAATGGTTCTAGCTTTCTAAAGCAGATGGAACATTTTGGAACATTTTATAAAAGAACCCCTCTGCTGTAGGGTTCTGGACCTTTAAGGGTTCATAGAGACAAACTGCACAACCTTTTAAGATGCTACTTTTTCCCCCAAGTCTACAGTACAAACAATGTGCGGATTTGAATGTAGTCAGTTTTCATACACTGGCCAACATGGACGAGTAATACTTTAGTACAAAATGATAAACGTAGAAAGTTTTATAGCCCATGCAAACAGTTATACTATTTCACAAACTCTGTATTGAGTGCGTGCGTTTTTTTTAAATAGTCTCTGTATCTTTTGCTAGTGTTTTATTTACAAATGAGCTAATCCAGGCGGAAGTTTGGACCGGAATTCAAACGCCTCTCCTGGATACTCTTTGATGCGACAAAACAAAAACAAAAACGTGTGTATAACAAACGCTAGCTAGTGACTATCCCTAAAATGTAAACACAACTTGTGAAAATCATTCAGCCTCGAGGAGTTAACGCAGGAATTAGGCTAAAAACAAAGCGTTACGCAAGTCTTAGGTTGGTTTCATCTTCTGACTGCGCCAAACTGAAAATAAACATGACACGCTACCACAAAAAAACCCTAAAAGTTCCAGTGCCTACCTCCTCACAGTGAGAAACGGGAGAATCCGCCTTGTGCTGGTCTTACCGGATATTTACAGCTCAGCAGGGAGGGTGCTGTGCCGTTGCTAGGCTGCTGCGTGCACGCGGACCCCAGCAGAGCGCGCGGATCTGCGGTGTGTCAGACAGTTGCCCTGCTCCGAGCCTCCCACTCCACACTAATCCACCTTCCCTGCCTCGAGCCTCCCACTCCACACTGATCCACCTTCCCTGCCTCGAGCCTCCCAATCCACACTGATCCACCTTCCCTGCTCCGACCCTCCCAGTCCACACTGATCCACCTTCCCTGCTCCGACCCTCCCAGTCCACACTGATCCACCTTCCCTGCCCCGAGCCTCCCAGTCCACACTGATCCACCTTCCCTGCTCCGACCCTCCCAGTCCACACTGATCCACTTTCCCTGCCCCGAGCCTCCCAGTCCACACTGATCCACCTTCCCTGCCCCGAGCCTCCCAATCCACACTGATCCACTTTCCCTGCCCCCAGGCTCCCAGTCCACACTGATCCACTTTCCCTGCCCCCAGGCTCCCACTCCACACTGATCCACTTTCCCTGCCCCCAGGCTCCCACTCCACACTGATCCACTTTCCCTGCCCCCAGGCTCCCAGTCCACACTGATCCACTTTCCCTGCCCCCAGGCTCCCACTCCACACTGATCCACCTTCCCTGCCCCGAGCCTCCCAATCCACACTGATCCACTTTCCCTGCCCCCAGGCTCCCAATCCACACTGATCCACTTTCCCTGCCCCCAGGCTCCCAATCCACACTGATCCACCTTCCCTGCCCTGACCCTCCCAGTCCACACTGATCCACCTTCCCTGCCTCGAGCCTCCAAGTCCACACTGATCCACTTTCCCTGCCCCCAGGCTCCCAATCCACACTGATCCACTTTCCCTGCCCCTAGGCTCCCAATCCACACTTATCCACCTTCCCTGCCCCCAGCCTCCAAGTCCACACTGATCCACCTTCCCTGCCCCCAGGCTCCCAATCCATACTGATCCACCTGCTCTGCCCCGACCCTCGCAATCCACACCGATCCACCTTCCCTGCCCCGACCCTTCCGATCCACACTGATCCACCTTCCCTACCCCGAGCCTCCCGATCCACACCGATCCACCTTCCCTGCCCCGACCCTTCCAATCCACACTGATCCACCTTCCCTACCCCGAGCCTCCCAATCCACACCGATCCACCTTCCCTGCCCCGACCCTCCCAATCCACACCGATCCACCTTCCGTACCCCGACCTTCCCAATCCACACCGATCCACCTTCCCTACCCCGACCCTCCCAATCCACACCGATCCACCTTCCCTACCCAGAGCCTCCCAATCCACACCGATCCACCTTCCCTGCCCCAAGCCTCCCAATCCACACTGATCCAGCTTCAGCCACGCCCCTCTACTGAACTGTAGAATGCAAGTTTAGATGTAAATAAAATAAAACGGTAGGCAACTATTCGCCAGTTTATTAGGTACACTGAAAACGAGACATGTTTAATGTAGCTGCAGTGTTCAGTGTAGTGAAAACAACATCTCTTTTTCAACACAATGCAAACAACACAGCCATTCGCCAGATGTTTGTTTGTGTGTGTGAGTGTGTGAGTGTATGTCTTTTACAATATTCTGTGCAAATTCTAGAGACTGTTGTGTATGTGAAAATCCCACGAGATCAGCAGTTTCTGAAATATTCAACCCAGCCCATCTGGCACCAACAACCACGCCATGGTCTAAGTCACTGAAATCACATCCCCTGCCCTGCCATCCTTTTCATGTATGAAGTGAACATTATCTGAAGCTTCTGACCTTTATCAGCATTATTTTATGCAGTGCTCTGCTGCCACATGATTATCTGATTGGATCCTTACATGAATGAGCAGGTGCACAGTAGCTCCTTTTAAAGTGGCTGGTGAGTGATGGTCCATGGAGAAGGAGAATAAATCTGCACTAGTTCATTTGTAATGCATCCATAAGCACACTGACTTCATACATGATCTTAAATAAGAATACCATCTTTTTACTATACAACTACTGTATATGTGTACTTTGTATCTGACCACATAGGTCCTCTGTTGATCAGGGTCAGATATTATTTGCCTAGTGGACCATTCCGTGTTCATGGTAATGTGTGTTACCCTTAGCACTGATATTGGGATCTTTAAACACCAAATGTCACTGCTGGGGTACGAAACAGTCCACCAACCCAAAATATCCAGCCATCAGGATCCTGTGGTCAGAAACTGAGGCAGAAAAGGGGCAGTAAATAATAATAATAATAATAATGATAATAATAATAATAATAATAATAATAATAATAATAATAATACATTTTATTTATAAAGCACTTTACATTTTAAAGAAAATCTCAAAGTGCTACAGAAAAGAATCATAATAACATACAGCAATTAAAACCAGCTGCCAACTGAGATTAGCACAGAAATTTAAACTCTAAATATTAAAACACTTTTTAAAAAGGTACGTTTTTAGACCCCTTTTAAAACCATTGGTCTTTGAGTTTGTGGAGCCCTCAGATGCTCAGGAGGGCATTCCACAGGCGAGGAGCAGCGGCGCAAAAGGCTCGATCCCCAATGGTGCGGGTCTTAGTCCTAGGGGGAGGAGACGATGAGTGTTTGTAGAGTGGAGGGGACGTGCTGAAATCTTTGGGGTGAGGAGTTCTTTAAGGCAAGTGGGGGCATTGCCATAGATGCACTGATGTGTGAGGAGGGAGACCTTGTATTCAGTCCGAGCGGAAATGGGAAGCCAGTGTAATGATTGAAGAATTGGTGTGATATGTTCGTATTTACGCACCCTCATCAGGATCCTAGCGGCACTATTCTGTATGTGCTGGAGTTTCTGGATGCTCTTGCTAGGGATCCAGATGAGAAGAGAGTTGCAGTAGTCCAGTCTGGAGGAGACAAAGGCGTGGACGAGTTTCTCAGCATCATGTAGGGTGAGTGTAGGACGGAGTGACAAATGACACTGAGCATGGAAAACGTGGAATCAGTGTATTCTCTAACTGAACACCTACGAGTTGTGCTAAGAAAATAAAATTGCCTATAAATCTACAGTGTTTAAAAACTCCAAGGGATACACATGTACCAGGAGTGCACACACAGCCATGCAGGTATACCATATCAATGTCACTGCTTATCCACCATCCAAATAATACTGTATATGGCCAGTGCTGAATAAATAACTAAAAATAAATAAATAAAAAATTAAGAGTTACAAACAAAAAAATTCACCTAGTCCTAATGTAGATAGTTAATGTTTTGATGGTTGCTGATAAGGAACTGTTAGTTATATCACATTTGTCAAAGCTTTCTTAACTGGGAGTACTGCATCCCTTCACTTTCCTCCTCAAATCAAGTCCTGGGTATTACTGACTGATGTACAGCACTTTCTTGATGAACTGGAAAAGAAGGGGAAGAAATAAGCTTAGAATTCTTGGCTGATTACTAGGGGCAACATTTCCTGGAGATAAGTTTACACCACCTTTTTTTCTCAAAGGACTTTATCTTACACTTCCTCATGTTTTTGCTGAGATAGTCCTGAAATCAGAGGAGTTTAACAACAATATTTAGGTATGCAGATTGCCTACAGAGGGATTTTGTCAGAGGCATTTTAGTTGACTAGCTATTAAACTTTCTTAGAGACACATGTAATGCTCTCTCTCTCTCTCTCTATATATATATATATATATGTGTGTGTGTGTGTGTGTGTGTGTGTGCGTGTGTGTGTGTGTATATATATATATATATATATATATATATATATATATATATATATATATATATATATATATATATATGTAGAGAGAGAGAGAGAGAGAAATACATTGAGTATATGGACAAGGAACTTTCTTTTCTCTTTGTGCTTTCTAATCCAGATTTTCCATCTTGTTCAAGGTTTTGAAGTAGCAGCAACATTTGATTTAATGACAATATTTTATTTTGCATCATTTACTTTGCATAAGACTTCCTTTCTGTTCACTTTGTTTTAAAAGCTTAGCCTCTTCCCTTTGCCACTCTGTCTTGTGCAGTTTATCTCCCATTAGAGTATTCCCTCATCGTTGATGGAGATGAGAGCAGTATACAGTGAGCAGACTCTCCAGTCCACTCTCAGTTAGTGAGTGTGCAGTTTCAGACGTGAGCACTTCCAGCACCCCTGCACTCCAGGCTGCATCTGCATCACCACTAACCACATTAAATCCTGCATTTAGAAAGCTGGTCAGATCTGTTTTAGCTTCATGTACCCTATATTTAATGGACCTTCATATCCTTCTATCTAGCCAAGAAGCCACAGAACATACAGTTTGATATTATCTGATTTGAACCAAATGCATAGACTTAAAATAAAACAGTAGGTTTGGGTAAATGTCTTTAAAAAATACAATACCTGCATTTTGAAAGTCATAATCTGATTTAGGAATTATAATCTGTCGCCAAAGTGACACACTGGTTATCTGCTTTGGATTTGATTGAGAGATTGGAACATTAGACTATTTTTACAAAATGAATAAATATGGATTGTATTAAAATGAATTTCAACTCAAGATAACTCAAGATAACTGAATTGCAAAAGCAGAATGTCTTGATTAGGGTTACACATGTATCCAACCACCAACCCATGTAACACTGAAGGATAAATATACAAACTCTGATATTGGGCTTCTTTCCTGATGATGATAAGAATAGCCAGAAATATGAGTATAGCTGGATGCAGTGTAAAGCATTTTTTTTTTTAAATTTACTCTTTTAGGTTATTTTTCTGTTTTAGCTCCCTGATAAAACTACCCAATCAGTTTCACCAATGCTAATGCATTTACTTAAAGATATGTTTCTCAGATCTACAGTGCAGTTTGTGTAGAATAGATCCTGTATGTCTGAACTTAAAATGATCAAAATATACCCAGATCTATGTGAACCCTGCACTGGTCAATCATACCTATTAAGGGTTAGGGTTAGGGTTATACATGCCTGATCCTTTCACACCTCCTTCTGTGGCTCCTCTCACCCTCCTTGATTCATGCCTGATTCATGCTGATGCTCTACTTCTGCTTGGAGCTTCTGCACTTGTGACTCACTTTCTGCTGCTGTGGATAGCCCTGTACTTCACAAAAAACAATTTATGGCCAAGTCACACCCTTTCTTCAGTGAATAATCTGACTTTGGTTACAGTAGGCTTGTACTGAATAACTGCTGCTGTAAACATAACGACTATGGTGCTGCTGCATATGGGGCTGTGTAGCCGCAGACCAGTGAGAGTGCCTATGCTGACCCCTGTCCACCACTGCAAGCACCTACAATGGGCACGTGAGCGTCAGAATTGGACCATGGAGCAATGGAAGAAGGTGGCCTGGTCTGATGAATCACGTTTTCTTTTACATCATGTGGACGGCCGAGTGCATATGTTTCACTTACCTGGGGAAGAGATGGCACCAGGATGCAGTATTGGAAGAAGGCAAGCTGGCGGAGGCAGTGTGATGCTCTGGGCAATGTTCTGCCCATGAATGGATTCATGTGGATGTTCCTTTGACACGTACCACCTACCTAGACATTGCTGCAGACCAAGTGCACCCCGTCATGGCAACGGTATTCCCTAATGGCAGTGGCCTCTTTTAGCAGAATAACACACCCTGCCACACTGCAAAAATTGTTCAGGAATTGTTTGAGGAACATGACAAAGTGTTCAAGGTGTTGATTTGGCCTCCAATTTCCCCAGATCTCAATCACATCGAGCATCTGTGGGTTGTGCTGGACAAACAAGTCCGATCCATGGAGGCCCCACCTCGCAACTTAAAGGACTTAGAGGATCTGCTGCTAACTTCTTGGTGCCAGAAACCACAGCACACCTTCAGAGGTCTTGTAAAGTCCACACCTTGACAGATCAGAGCTGTTTTGGAGGCAGAATGGGGACCTACACAATATAAAGCAGGTGGTTTTAATATTATGGCTGATTGGTGTATAGTTATACAGTATTATAAAAGCATAATAATTTATAATCCCACTATCCTGCATTACTCAGAAGAGGATGGGTTCCCTTTTGAGTCTGGTTCCTTTTATTGTTTCTTCCTCATGTCTTCTCAAGGAGCTTTTCCTTGCCACTGTCACATCCGGATTCCTGTAAACCAAATTTGTGACCCTGTCTATTATTAAAAGTCCTAAATAAATGTAAATGAAAATGATATATATATATATAAATATAAATGAAAATTTGTATGAACTTTTGTATCATCATTAGCACATATACAATTTGCACATGTGTTACACCATACTATAAAAATGGGATCTAAAATACCTCCCTTCCCTTCCTGTATCCATCAACTAACAGGGTGTATAATTTGTTTATTCTAAAATTATAGTGCACCTTTAACAACCTAAAGCAAACTAGTTTTCGCCAAACACTTGCTCTGGTGACATCTGCAGCTCTTTTGAGACTTATAATTAGGGATGTGTTACTGAAATTAAGTTTGCTTTATGCTTTGCAAACAACACTGAAGGTAGCGTTGGAAATTCGATTCAGTTCAGAACACTCTGCCGCAAATATAAAGCCTTGAAAGTTAATTTTACAATGGAAAATCAGTGCATAGACACTGGTAGATTAATTAGAGCTCCTCTTCCTGAACTGTATGATTAATGGACATAGCTGAATCAACATGGTGGCTCATCATGGAACATTATGGAAAAGCTCAGGTCTTCAGGTTGCTCAGAGATTTTTACATGAAGGCAGACAGAGCCCTCTAGTGTAAAACACACGTACACAGAACATTGCACAAGTATTATTCTAATTTTTTTTTTTTTTTTTACAAACTACACAGATTGTTATAGACATATCAAACTTTACCAGCTAATCCTGAAACAGCCAGAATCTAATGTACACAAGCTAACAATACCAATTTAATTATACTTAAAAATCAATACCTTGAACTGTGACAAAGCAAATTTACTGTCTATTCATAAAAATAACACTTAATATGCACTTACAATACAAATGTGACTTATTGACAATTTTAAAATACTAAAAGGTATTTATAAATTTTATTTTGAATATATAAATGTATAAAATCATAAAATAAAATGTGCTAATTTCTCATAAAATGTGCTAATTTCTCAACATACAGTGACTTCAAACTGCAAAATGAATAGAATCAGGTTCTGTTTTCACATTAACTATACGCTTTCACATTAATGATAACCAATTATCAATTAGGGTAACTTTAATATTGCAGGCACTTGAGTCAGTATTAACAAGTTTTAGACACTGTAGCTGTATAATGCAAACCCATAGCTCTTAGCTATGCTATATTGAAAATCATCATAAAATAACACAATAAATGTAATAAATGTAAAACAAAACTTTGTAAAAGCCAAATTTGTGTATTCTGAACATTAATATGCTTAATTTTTAGGATTTAGCCACTTGTTATTATTGTACAATTATCTGAGCAGTGTTAATGTATAGTATGATATAGAATGTATATAATAGGATAATATAATATATAATATAGGATATAATAGTCGATGCAAGAAACTCGAACAGAAAAAAAACATCAGGATCACAGCTGCACGGTTTCACCGCGAAAATGACACCAACATTTTGAAAAAAATAAAAGTTACCTAATATTTCACATTATGAGATTATTACATGACAAATATAAAACAGTTATGCCTATTTCTAAACATATTTACTAGACATAAGCTTAAACCTGTCTTAAACAATTGGCAGATAATTTTGCTTATTTCTAGGAATAAGACATTTTGAAGCATGAAATTCAGAAATATGTTTGAAATGGGCTCAACAATCTTCAATTTATTTAAAAAGTCTAAAAAAGAGAAATATTCATATTTTACTTGCTAAGATATAATTTTTTTGCAGTGTTTGTATTTTCATACCAACTAATTCCCAAGCCTGTTCAAAACTGAATTAGGTGTGTTAAAATGACATAATTTTGTTGTGCTCTGGCCCTCAAAACCGGACATATGCGTAGCAGTACTTTTACAGGTCAAATCTGTTGTATGTTGTAGGCAGACAATATTATATCGAAGCCAGATGAAGTGCCAGGTAGATGAGATTGATGCTGGTGCAGGCGAAGCTGATGAGGTTGCTCAGGGTGGACAGGCCGTGGTAGCGGCTAAAGCTGTTCTTGTGGGTCTTGTATTTTGGATCCTGCTCACGGAGTTTGATGTAGCGCTCCCTGTTGGTGGAAAAGCCAATGTCTCCACCAAGACCATGTTCCTGCTCGATCTCCCTCATCACCTGCAAGTGCTCAATGACAGCTGGAGTGAACCACTGCACATTCAGCCCTGTCATGATCACAGCCACGAAGAACAGAGCCATCTGTCAAGGAAACAGAATCAGGTGTTAGGATCAAATTATCTAGGAAGAGAAGAGAGGGAGAGGGGGGAGAGAGAGAGAGACAGGGGAAGAGAGGGGGGAGAAAGGAAGGAAGAAAGAAAAAAATAAAGCTTTATTACAGTTTTATTACATTAATAATGTGATAGTAGATTGAGTTAAAAAAAACAACTACTAATGATAAAATTTAAATTTGTATTTAAGATCATTTAATTAGAGCCTTGAAACTGATCATTTCAGGAACAACTGATCATTGACTTTTTAAAGACCCACAGACATCCTGAAAGGACCACTGCTGAGCTCACCTGTATAGTCTCGTGCCAGTTCAGCAGCTCTCTGGGATGGTACACAGCATATATGGCCAGGCTGACTGTGTTACTGCCCAGCAGGCAGTAGAAATAGGTGGGGAAGAGTTTGCTCTGAACTAAGCCAAATGTGTGCACAGAGACCTTGGACAACAACACATACCCTGAAAGAATCATATCAAACCACTGTGAATTAGAACTGCACAATATATTTTGGCCTTTGCAATATTCATATTATAGAAGGCTGCAGTTCAAAAAATGTCCCTGTAAAATCACTCTTTATTGTGTACAGTGAACATCCTGATTAATTTCAGACCTGATAATCATTTCTCTGGGTGTTTTGGTGAATAACAGCTCCAACATGAAGCGGCAAGGTAAGTTTAAATATGTCACATCTTAATGTATTGCAAGGTAAATTCATTACGTGCAGCAATATAATCATAATCTAGTATGTTGTCCATATTATCTAGCCCTAGTATGTATGGACTGGTGTAGCTGCTAGTAACAGTGATGGAGGAGGAGGAGGATGGTGTTACCTGCAATGAATGACACCCACACCTGCATGCCCCATGAGAACGCCATGACCAACAGGTGAAGCACCTTCACAAAATCTGCTGGGTCTCCCTCAGTGGCCATTGTAAACTTCTGAAAGACAGATATTACACAGAATATTAATCAAAAGTATTATAGAATACATACACCCATATGTTATTATTTGGGCAGCACGGACATCATGGACATCAAATAAGTGGGTGCTATGAGATCTTGTGATATTTATTTATTTATTTTAATTTTGGTTGTGGTCAGTGGGAAACTGGGACTCACAATGCAGTTGAGTGATCAAGGGTTACAGAGCAACAACAAGAAGATATGCTGCTGTTGTCACACCTATAACCACATAGAGTATTTATTTGCCGGTAAATGATAGCCAAGTAATAATCAAGGAATAGCTACAATAAGTCAGTATTTTGTATGGCACTCTATGGCGAAGACGTATTTCTTCTCACATTAAGTGAAACTATGTAAAATCTGCTGTAGAAAATTGTATATAAAAGAAAAGAAATAAAAATCAGCCCTAAAGCAGAAATTCTCCAAGTTGTTTTAAGACAAATAAATCACCATTTGTTTTTACAGTGCCTCCATAAAGTATTCACAAATTTAAATATATTAGAATGAGGCTTTTTTGCTCATCACTTTTTTGAGTGTATACAAATATAAAATAAAAATATTTAGATTTCCTCAGAATTATTTAAGCATTTATTATTGATTAGTATTTACACCCCCCCCCCTTTCTTTTAGCAATCTAAATTAGGACTTTTATTTCATTTTTAAGAGCTCACACTAAATATGTTAAACAAGGTACAGCTACGTTAATTTTAAATCCACTGTGTCCAATTGTAAAGATAAAATGCTTGTAGACTTCACAGATGGCACAGTTAAAATGGTAGCTGTCATAAAGACCAAGGAACTGCCCGTGAAGCTTCAAGGTGAAGTACTTAGAAGTAAAAAAAAAGATGGAGAACATTGGCAATTTTTAAAATCTTATTAGGAGCCAGAGCACAGGGCAAAAACTACAAAGACATGGCTTGAAAAAGAAGAAGAAGAAGAAGAAGAAGAAGGTTTGTGTTTTGGAAAGGCCGAGTCAAAGCACAGACTTAAATCCAAACCACTGTGGAAAATCTGTGGCAAGTTACTGTAAACCAACATTATCCATTTAGTTTGGCAGTGTTGGAGAAAATTTGCATAAAAGAATGGAAGAAAATGCCAAAATCAAAAAAGCTCAAAGAGGAATGTCCGAGACAACTCAAATCTGTATGGGCTGCAAAAGGACAATTCACACCGAGGGGGTGAATACTTATCAAAGTATTCTTATTAAAACTACTTATTAAGCAGTTTTTAGATTTTATTTTTCAGATAATTCTGAGGATATCTACAGTGCATTCACAAATCTGATTTTTGCTTTGTCATTGCAGGGTGTGGAGCGTAGATTGACATGAAAAAAAAAATTTTTTTAAAGCATTTTAACATAAGGTTGCAAAATAACAAAACACGAAAAAAAAACAAGGGGTCAGAATACTTTCTGAATGCCCTGGAAATACTTTATTTAATTTTATTTCTGTAGAGACTCACTTTAAAAGGAGAAGAAAAAAACATTCGGATATGATAAAATGTAATGTTACTATATAGCAAAAAGAGAAATAATCATTGGGGGTGAATACTTTACTGTATATACTTTACTGTATATGTGAATACTGTAGGCACTGTATGTCTTTTCAGTAAAAACAGTATGTGAAAATCTCTTAACCTGACAAATACCACAACCTTGTAGTTTACATTTAAGGCAAGATTAAAGAATGAATTAGTGTTGTATAGATGTGTGTGTGGCACTCAAATAAAAAGCCATGCTCCCTTTCTCATGCTCACTGCACATGACTTTTTTTTCTTTATTTTTGGGACGAAGGAACAGTCAGATTAATAATAATAATAATAATAATAATAATAATAATAATACAGTTTGATACAAAGTTCAGATCATTTTTGTGAACCTGGTGCACTGATGTTGGTCTTTAAGTGGCTTTTGCTCAGAAGCCAGACAGCATACACCCAGTTACAGCTTACAGGAAGTACATTTACTCTGTTTGATGCTTTAATGTTTGCTTGTCAGTATTTTGCATTAGCATACAGGGCTTTATGTCGCGCGCGCAGGAGGAACAACATGCAGTCTGATCTAAACCCAGTCAATAACAGGCTTCCAGTAAAGATAACGCGCTGTTCCAGATAAGGCCTTGCTGCCTGTCAACATGCATGCTATCTCCAGAATTATGAATACCCTGTACTTCCTAGCGTATATATACAAACATACATACATACACAATCTGTCATGTAATCGTTATGTTTGTAATGTGAACGCTTAAACCCCTGTGCTCTGTCCAACCGCTGATCTCACCATGTTTACTGTTTCAAATAGACCAACTTCATTATGTGTGGCTCCACACAATTTTAAACCATACAATGCTATTACCTACTCTCACACCACTTTCTGCACCAGGTATTTACTAAAATTACTTACCTGTTTTGTTTATTTAGACCCACGTTTCTATGTTCAGTGCTTTCAGATTCAAACCTGATCATCTGGCAACCTCTCCTCTTAGTGTAACTCACCCTTTCGTTTAGACACGCCTCCAAATTCAGGACCGCCAATCAGACTCCTGTATTTAAATACAGACGACTCATATTGTTCAACCATAGGTTAGAAGAACTGAAGACTGTCCTTAGCTCCGCCCTTAATTGTGACATCGCGGAAATGCCAGAGTGTATTTGAGGTTAATATTTCGTCACAATGTTCACTCCAGATTAACAGCATGGTTGAATTTGGTGTCACTGTAAGTTCAGATAACGAGTATCTTTGTTTGTTTTCTGTTTAATGTAGCACACAATGGATATAAAAAGTCTACACACCCCTGTTAAAATGTTTTTTGTAAAAGAAAGTAAAAGAAAGAGACTAAAATAAATCATGGCAGATCTTTTCCCACCTTTAGTGTGCAATTCCAAAGTATATAAATAAAGTGAAAAACAATCAGAAACTGTTATAGGGAAAAAAAAGAAAAATAAAAAACTTACAATAACCCAGTTGCATAAGTGTGCACACCCCTAAACTAATACTTTGTTGAAGCACCTTTTGATTTTATTACATCACTCTTTTATAAACTTTTTGGCTAAGAGTCTATCAGCATGGCACATCTTAACTTGGCAAAGTTTTCCCACTCTTTTTTGCAAAAAAACATTCTAGATCCATCAGATTGTGAGGACATCTCCTGTGCACAGCCTGCTTCAGTTCACCCCACAGATTTTTAGTTGGATTCAGGTCTGAGCTCTGGCTAGGCCATTCAACAACACTGATCTTCTTTTGGTTAAGCCATTCCTTTGTGTATTTGGGGAAATTCTAAACTAAAATTGGCTAGTATTTGTAGCTATTCATGATTCACTCCACCTTGATAAAACCCACATTGCTGGCTGAAGAAATGCAGCTCTAAAGCATGATGCTGCCAACATCATGCTTCAATGTGAGTATGGTGTTCTTTTATTTATGTGCTTTTTTGTGCCAAACATAACTTTTGGAATTATGGAATTTTATACCTTTTGGAATTGGTCTCATCAAACCATAACACATTTTGCCACATGGTTTGGTTTGATTTAGTTGGACTTGGATGTTTTTTGTGAGAAAGGGCTTCTGTATAGCCACCCTACCCCATAGCCTTGACATGCGAAGAATACAAGAGATTGTTGTCACATGCAGAGAGTAATCAGTGCTTGTCATATGTTCCTGCAGCTCAGTTAATGTTGCTGTTGGTTTCTTAGCAGCCTCCCTGGTAAGTTTTTGTCTTGTCCTTTTGTCCTTGCCCTAGAGTAAAGACACCCATACACTATATGACGAAATACCTGACCATCACACCCATATATGGATCTTCCTCAAACTGTTGCTGCAAAGTCTGATGCACGCAGGAGTATAGGATGTCTCTGTATGCTGTAGCATTAAGATTTCCCTTCAGTGGAGCTAAGGGGCCCAAACTTGTTCCAGCATGACAATGCCCCTGTGCACAAAGCAAGGTCCCAGAAAAAAAATTGAGTCAGCAATAGTAACACTTGATGCAGATAATGCATTTGATAAAGTCAACATTGAATAAATTAGGCTTTGGAGAATTCATTCAATGGATTTTATTCAATGGATTAATATTCTCTACACTTCACACAAGACCACAGTTATTACTAATGGACTAATGTCACAAAGTTTCACAGTGTACAGAGGCACCAAACAAGAATGCCCACTCTGCCCATCGCTATTTGCTGTTGATACTGAACCATTAGTGTTCAACTACAACTACACAGCTCAGCCATACCCTACTTGGTTTAGGTCACATGACCCTATCATCAGGAAATTCTGCTGAAAACTCAAACCACCCAGAATCAATTATCCAGTAATTATCTCAGTAATCAAATACCACCCAGGTTCCAACCATTGCAGCAAATCTGACAGCTTGGTGAAGATTTTATGAAATCACAAACTCTCCACTTTTACTAACTGAACACACTCTTGTATTGCCCAATCCTGATTTCTTAACCACCACAAAAATACCAAATTTCTCCACAAGTGATTTGAGATTCTGGTCCATGCTGATATGATTGCATCACGCAGTTCCTGCAGATTTTTAAGTTGTACTATCATGCTGTGAATCTCCCATTCTACCACATTCTGAAGGTGTTCTATTGGATTCTATTGGTTACTGGGAAGGCCGATGATGAACATTGAACTCATTGTCATGTTCATGAAGCCAGTTTGAGATGACTTGTGCTTTGTGACATGATGTATTATCAGCAACAATACTCAAATATGCTGTGGCATTCAATCGATGATTGATTGGTATTAACGGGCCCAAAGTGTACCTAGAAAACATTCCCCACACCATTACACCACCTCCACTAGCATGAACTGCTGATACAAGGCAGGTTGGTCTATGGATTCATGCTGTTAGTGCCACATTTTGACCCTACCATCTGTAAAGAAATACTCAAAAACAGCCTGTCTGGCACCAACAATCATGCCATGGTCAAAATCACTAAAATCACATTTTTCTCCCATTCTGATTGTTGATGTGAACATATCTGCATGATTTTATCATGTTTGGCCCATATCTGCATGATTTTATCATGATTGGCCCATATCTGCATGATTTTATGCACTGCACTGCTGCCAGTTGACTGGCTGATTAGATACTTGCATGAGTGAGTAGGGGTACAGGTGTTCCTAATAAAGTGCTCCTTGAGTGTATATCATTCCCATATCTAACCCAGAATTATGGATTGTAGAATAAACATAATAATAAGCTCCACTCTTCTGGGAAGAATTTCCAATAGATTTTGGAGCGTGACTGTGAGTGAGTGAGGTCATTTTAGTGAGTTCAGGCAGTGATGTTGGTTGAGGAGGCCTGGGGCACTGTCAGTGGTCCAGTTCATCCCAAAAGTGTTCACTGGGGCTCAGGGCTCTGTGCAGGTCATTCGAGGTCTTCCACTTCAACCTTGGCAAAAATTGTCTTCATGGAGCTCGCTTTTTGTGCACAGGGGCATTGTCATGCTGGAACAGGTTTGGGCCTCTTAGTTCCAGTAAAGGGAAATTGTAATGCTACAGCATACAGAGACATTCTATACAATTGTGTGCTTCCAACTTCGGCTAACAGTTTGGGGAAGAACCGCATATGAGTGTTATGGTCAGGTGTCCACATACCTTTGGCCATATTCAAGATTCAAGATTCAAATAACTTTTTTAATCCCAGCTGGAAATTGTTTAGGTTTGTTTGCTTAATTGCTTATAGTGTGTTTAAGGATAATGCACACTCTATAAAATGTTACCTACTTACCATTTTACTGACTAAAGGTTAATCTCTATGATTTTTTTACGGGGGTTATGTACAGTATGAACATTTGTGCTTCATAGATGACTTGGCTATAATGAACTTTTTTTTTTTTTCTGACCATGTTCTCACTTCAAGTAAATTGTAGAGATGTTGCTTCCCACCTGAATTTATTATGAGCAGCTTAAAATACAACAGCTAAATAAAGGTCTCTGTTCAAATTTTATACATTTTTATGCAGTAGGAAATGAGTGATTTATCACAAAACAGGTTTTAACAGATTGTAAGTCAGCCTACTATACAGTTCCTCAGAAATCAACCAAAACAGAATACAACTGTAATAAATTTAGATTTTATTATTATACTTTTGTGATATTTTTATGAGCTCACTATTAAACACTAACAGATTTGTTATAGTTGTTATAACTATTATTTAGTTACAGTTGTGTTCATAAGTTTATACACACCTTGCAGAATCTGCAAAATGTTAATTAAAAAAAAAGTGGGATTATAAAAATTGCATTTTGTTTTGTTTTTTTATTAATTATTACTTATTTAGTTTCTTATTACTGCCCTGAATAAGCTATTTCACATAACAGATGTTTAGACGTAGTCCACAAGACAAAATAATAACTGAATTTACACACATGAACCAGTTCAAAAGTTTACGTACGTTTGATTCTTAATACTGTGTTGTTACCTGAATGATCAACAACTGTTTTTATGTTTTGTGATAGTTGTACATGAGTCCCTTGTTTGTCCTGAAAAGCATATTTGACCCCTTTCCAACAGTGGCTATGTGATGTTGAGATCCATCTTTTCACACTGAGGACAACTGAGGGACTCATACACAACTATTACAAAAGGTGCAAACATTCACTGATGCTCAAGAAGGCAACACGATACATTAAGAACCAGGGGGATGTAAACTTTTGAACAGGATGATTGGTGTAAATTGTTATTATTTTGTTTAAAGATCTTATTTTTTTTTTCATTTAGTACTGCCCTTCAGAAGCTACATAAGATATTAGCATGTTTCCCAGAAGACAAAATAATAATAATTTACACTGCGCCCAGGTTTAGAAACACATATAGAAAGTATTTGAATCTAAGTGCAGTTTTAATAAACGTGGAAAAATAGCTATGTTACAGAATTTAAATTTTAGCACAAAGTAACTTTTAGGTCAAAGTTCAGGAATTAAAAAAAAGTTCCAGTGACTCTAAGTATCTATTTGTCTAACATTTTTGTCTAACATATTTGCTTTAAATTTTGAATCGAGCAGTTTTGGATGAAGCCTCTGGCGGATGTGGCGATGGACACTAGATGGCGCTCTACAACACTGTAAACGTCTGCACACGCTTTATTAAACCGAGGAAGAATTTCTCCGGAAGTTTGTCTTGTGTTTATTCGCCGTGTTGTGTGCTCTTTGTGTATTCTTAACCGGTAAGAAATTATAAGTTGTTTATCTGGTTGTTAGAATGCAAATCCAATGGCACAGCATAAAACTCCTGTAGGCATAGATGATGTAAATGAAAAGGAAAGTTGACTGCTTTGCTAGCTAGCATTAGCCGGGGCTCCTGTTCTCTGGGGTCTAACCGGGCAGTTTGTCTGTGTGTTATGTAGTGTAGCTTAGCAGGCTAGCTAACTAACAGCCATGCATTTCATACCTCGCCAGTTAATGCAGAATGAAATTTAACCCATCAAATGAACCGACTAATGTAATTAAACATGTGCTTGTCAGTTTATTACAAGTTGTATTTAAAGTGTCATTATTAGCTAACCAATGGCGACTAACTTGTCTTGTACCTAAGTAGATACACAGCTACTACAACTGTACTCCAGCTCTGTGATATATATGTATGTGTGTGTGTGTGTGTGTGTGTGTGTGTGTGTGTGTATATATATATATATATGTATATATGTATGTATGTGTGTATATATATGTATATATGTATGTATGTATGTATGTGTGTGTGTGTGTGTGTGTGTGTATATATATATATCTCACACACACAGTACTGTGCAAAAGTCTTAGGCACATGCAAAGATGCCTTCAAAAATAATGAAATTAAATGTTTCTACATTAAAAAAAATACTATAAAGAGCAGTAAACAGTAATAAATGAAACAAAGTCAATATTTGGTGTGATGATCCTTCGCTTTAAAAAAAAATAGTAGTCTCAGGTACAATTTGTGCAGTTTTATAAGGAAATGAGCTGTAAGTGTTACTGAGGATCTTACAGAACCAGCTACAGTTCTTCTGGAGACTTTGACTGTCACACTTGCTTCTTATTTTTGCCTCAAAATCCAGCAGCCTTCATTATGATTTTTGTCTGAAAAGTGTCTCTTATGTAATCTGCTGCTTTCTTTACTGACATACAAACATTTTTCTGTAACATTTAATTTTGTGCTGGAAAACTAATGTTTGGAAATCTAAAATGTTTTTGTACTGACTCGATAATGTAGAAGTCATAAAATAAAAATCTATAACAAAGTTTGTACAAAAAAAAAAAAAAGGGTGCCTAAGACTTTTGCACAGGACTGTGTGTGTGTGTGTGTGTGTGTGTGTGTGTGTGTGTGTGTATATATATATATATATATATATATATACACACACACACACACACACACACACACACACACACACACACACAAAATAAAGGAATGGGGCCCTATTCAGTGTTTTAACACTGATATTTAAATTCTCAGCATGTATTACTTCGCATTAATAATTAAAAATATATATAATTTGCATTTTATGGGGCCCTCGGCTTCTGGGGGCCCAAAACGGTTGCCTTTCATATATATATATATATATATATATATATATATATATATATATATATATATATATATGTACACATATATATGAATGATAGTGGATCATACAGGGGCGGTTTACCTAGTACTAAGTCTGCCCCTGTATGATCCACTATCATTCACAGTCTCCAATGTTTCACCATTTTTCAGCAATTGTCTTGTAACTTCATCTAAAATGATATTTATTTTGAAGGCTTAATGCAGATGAATGGAGAGTTTACTGGGAAATTGAGGTCAAAGTTTCAAAAAAACAAATGTTTCGTAAACATTCACGTTAGATTTCTTCAGTCCAGCTCTGGCTGTGTTTACACTGAATGAATCTTAGGTTAAATGCACCTTGCGTGTAATCCGAGCCAAAGTTATGCGCCTGCGTGGAGCGAGGTGTCACGTCAATGTTACCATAACAACGAGGACCACGTGAGGGCAGTCAGCACGTTCAGCTTTCTAATCCCACTGCTTGTGTTTTTAATGAGGTTTCAGTCTCAGCAATATATAATCCATGTCTAATTATATGAACAAATTCTCTGGCTGTTGAAAATAACCTACAATGCACAGAGCACAGGTTTCATAAATGAGGCCTACACATTTGAAAAACAGCACTTGATCTTTTCGTAATCTCTAACTGTCCAGGTTTGGGTGAGTCTGTGCCCACTGTAGCTTCAGGTTCGTGTTTTTGGCTGACAGGAGGGGGACAGGAGTGGTCTGCTGTTGTAGCTCATTTGCCTCAAGGTTTGTGTGTTCTGACATGCTTTTCTCCTCACCACGGTTGTAGAGTGGTTATTTGAGTTACTGTAGCCTTCCTGTCAGCTCGGACCAGTCTAGCCATTCTCCTCTGACCTCTCACATCAAGAAGGTGTTTCCTCCTGCAGAACTGCTGCTCACTGGTTGTGTTTTGTTTTTCTCACACCATTCTGTGTAAACTCTAGAGACTGTTGTGTGTGAAACTCCCAGGAGATCAGCAGTTTCTGAAATACTCAAACCAACCCATTTGGCTCCAACAGCCACTAGATGTCAGAACTTGTAGTGACAATTAAATCATTATATTGCACAAGCCTAATCTGCCTCATGAGAAAACTGCCTGGAAAGCGAAACAAAGAACTTAAAAGGTTTTATGCTCACTAAAGACAGCTGTACAAATCTGTATGTCTTGTGGTGTTAGTAGTTCTGTTTAGTCTTACTCTACAGTATTCTTTATTCCAGAGTAATTTCATATCAATGGGTCGCAGAAAGTCGAAGCGAAAGCCTCCTCCCAAGAAGAAAATGACTGGAAACCTGGACACGCAGTTTACCTGCCCATTCTGTAACCACGAGAAGTCCTGCGATGTTAAAATGTAAGGCTACAAACCAACATTGAACATCAGCAACTGTTTTAACACTCATAGCAGTGACATTTAATACGTTTTGGCATAGTGTGTTTAATTGTGAGGCGAAGAAATAGTGTAATGAAGTTCAAACAAGTTATAGCTGAAGTTCCTTTGAAACCTGGTTCCTTTATCAGAAAACTGTCGTGCTGCATTTCCTCACTCTTGGTAAGAAAGCACAGAAATGAAGCTTCAGTCTCAGTAAATGTATTTGCAAGCAGTGTGAATTGAAAAGCCAGACCTGGAAGGATTTTTTTTCCCCCCATTGTTTGGCACTGAACTTTGGTTGATGTTAAATGTACTTGAAGGGGCTTTACTCAACACTTCCAGGTGCTGCATGCTGCAGTCAGGAAAACAAGATGAACCTATAAAAAACTACAGAAACAAAACCGAAAATGTGCTTCAGATACCATGGCTGCATGTGCAGCAGTTTTGTAAGAGGTTCAGATGCCTCTGTAGCTTTTTCCACAGTAGAAATGGGATTTGAAATTGAGGGGTTTCTCAGTTTATAGCCTGTTGCTGGCCAGGTAGATGAGTACATAGATGTGTTTTGGCAGTGTAGGAATGCCGAGGCCACAGTACATGTACGTGTTAAGCCACATCCAAGGCCAGCCCACAGTCTGTTTATTTTATGTAATTGATTTTTATTTTTGTAAAATCTGATTGTAACATGGCATTACTTTTGTTTAAAGTAAGAAAGGATCAAAAGGAGCAAATGCAGTATAAAATAATGTTTTTACTACATTTTTCATAAAATCTGCCAGTGTTTCTCTGTAAAAGACTCAGTGCACTTTCTCCCCCCTCTTTCTTAGGGAACGAAGTCGAAACACGGGTATAATATCTTGTACTGTGTGCTTGGAGGAGTTCCAGACTCCCATTACCTGTATCCTTTTAACCAACTATAAATCATGTTCCTTGTGATGCGGGTTTTAAGCCGATGTGTTTTGTAAAGTGACGTGTTTGTCATTAGAGTATCTTCGTATGTGATATTTAGAGTTTATCCCTAACACTAGGATTTGCTAGAAGATGCCAAGAAAACAAGCAAAAAAAAAAAAACATGAAGAAATAAAGTCTGGGGAAGAGATGGCATATATGAGTGCTTGAAGAGTGACTAGAAAATTAAAAATGTCGTAACTTTGTGTCATTCTAGCTGCTGAACTTGGCTAATGATGTACTAGCTAATAAGCTAATTGATCATGAGTTAGCCATAAATCCACATCCTCACCACAGACCTGACAGAAAGCTGTACAGTATATTATATATAAATATGACTAACCTTATGCTTTATTAAATATTTATTTTGTAAATCAATGTTAAAACGGATGTGCACTTACAGTGCATTATGGGTAATCCCATGGTCCTGCAGTGAAAAAGACTACACTGTATGAAGGACACACATCTTGTTAGAACTGTTTAAGAAAACTAGGCATCAGTTTAGACAGGAGCTCAAGTGTTACTCTTCCTTAAGCTCTGCCTCAGATCTCTCCGAACCCGTGGACGTCTACAGTGATTGGATCGATGCTTGCGAAGCAGCCAATCAGTAGCTCATCTCCTAGGATCAGAGGTCACCGAAGACGACACGGCCCTACAAGACTACAAGGTGTATTTTTATATCATGAAATGTATCCTGTAACATCCCATTTGTCTCCTGATGTAAAAGGAATCATTTTCAGTCACGCATAATCACTGTGTTCCCTTTTGTTAGTATTACACAATGTGAAGACACAAAGGAAACTGGGTGAATTCGAGAGTTGGTGCATTTGATAATTCCGGTTTAGACCCACACTTTTGAGAATTTGTGAACTTTTAGTTTGTGAACTTTTTGTTGGAGTTCAGGTTTTTATATGTTTAATGTTTGTTGGAGTACATGTCAATAAAAATGTGTGCATCTTCCTTGTTAGGAAGTTTGTGATGAAATGAGTGTGACTGTGCAGTTATTTCTACACATCAGTTATTTCTACAGTTATTTCTGTTATTTTCTGTTTTTCTGTTTTACATGTCGCTGCTCTTTATGAGCCTGAACACATAATGATGCATATGAATGAAGGGTAGATTGTAATTCAAATATCTAAAGCTATTTTTTTTTTTTTTTTTTTGGTCAAAAAAATATTCCATTTCAGTATCCAGAGCCTGTGCTGGCCGGGAACACACCCTGTATGGGACACCGGTAGCACACGATACACACACTACTTGATACCTAGGGTTAAGTTATCTTAGCCAATCCACCTACTGACATGTTTGTAGGAAGTGGGAGAAAACCAGAAGGAAACCCACATGGACGCAGGGAGAACACAGACAGTAACCTGAGCTCTGGATTGAAATAGGGACCCTGGAGCTGTGAGGCAGCAATGTTACCCACTGTGCCATTGCCGCTAGACAAAAAATACTAATGCAGTCATTAATTTGAAAAGTGGTTTAATAACTTGCAGGTGCTGCGCCACTAAAGAAAATCACATGAATAAACAGCATTGTTCCATTTAAGCATTGAGTCGAGAGATTGAATAATTCAGAATCATCAATCAGTCAGTTAATATCCACTTTTCATTGCTCTGGAGTCAGCTGATCATAGTTTCTTACAGAACCTTGACACAGAAATGTAGCTTCATTTTATAGTAATTTTATTGCAAAGCCTTGGCATAAATAAAGTTTCTGTCATTAGTAAGTAGCTGTGGTAGCTAGGCAACGCAAAGGGAAGTATGTAATAAATTAGGATTGTTCCAGTCCCATCACCAAGCTATGCTTCTTCCTATCAGAGTGAAATACAACCACAAGATGGCACTGATGAAACACTGGAATGAACACAAAGGGCCACGTGCTGCATGAGAGAAGTATTCATATTTTCAGCTGGAAATGCATTTCCTCATGGCAGTAAGCACAGCACAGTTCATAAGATTTCCTTGCTGAGTTATAGTGCTATCAGTGTGCATACTAGCTAGCAGAATAAAGTAATGAGGTCATGTGAGTTGTCATTACAGATTGAATATTGGGCTTAATATCCCTCCTTCCTCTAGAGCGTTGTAAGTCACATAAGTCAGCAATGACCTATTCAACCTGTCCTGGAGCATATGACTGTTGTGTGTTTGCACTTATCTGTGCTGCCTTTTCACAATCAGGGAAACACTGTACTTTATATCGCTGTTAAATGTTCCAATCTGATCCTTCTGATACTTCTGTAACGGCTCTGAGAGCAGTGCAGGTTGTAATTCAAATGATAAGTTTATATTAATGTGCCAGCTCTAATACCTTATCATGTCTGTAGAAACAACTCATTCAAAGCGACTCGGATGGCAGGCTGTCCACATAAAAAACAGATTTTAAAAATCAAGAGTTTATGAGGAGACAGTGTCAGCACTTTGTAACAGCCAGAAGTAAAGGTGTTCTGAGTCTTCAGGATGGAGGGCTTTTCAGGTTCTCTATAACATCACAAGCTGCATTTTTTTTGTCTTATTATCTTTAAGAGAGCTAAAAATAGATGTTGGTGAGAGAACGACTGTTTATAGCTGCTATAACGTAAGTGATAACAAGACCTTGTTTCATGAATGCTCTACAATATTAGATGTAACTATAAATGGATAAAAAGTACTATTTGCCATTCTTTAATAAATAAAAAAATGTTAGCCCTGACAAACAGCTGTGGTATATTATATTGTAAAATAATCAACTGCACGGTGGTAGCAGATGACTAATCATTGATTATTTTCTTATATCAGCATGCTGTTGTGTTTTATTTTTTACTTAAGGATGCTTTTCATGGTAGACAGCAATTATTAGCAAAGTGTCAGAGAAATTCAGTGCTGTTTGTTTTGGTACATTAAGCAATGATAAGCTTTGTTTTTTGTTTTTGTTTTTTTTTAAACATTTAAGTGTTTTAGAATGTCCCATGCAGTTTAATGAGCAGATGATTCACTGTAAGTCTATCAGCATCTTTTCTGAAAACATATATTTTTAATAATGGTCATAAATTGCCCAGCTGCAATCAGTCTTTTAGTATTTTTAGGTCCGGTCGTGATGGTCTAGGTTTAGTATTACCGTCTGCAAACCATCTTCCAATAATGACCTAGACTTCGTTGCTCTGAGTGCATGTGCTCATATTTAAGATCATCACAAACCCATGCATTTTTGCACTGACTTGCTGAATTCCAAGTGAACTTGATAAGTAGTGCAGCACTTCTGTAACTATGTGTAAGAATGTTGCTGTCTTCTCTCTTTGGATGGGATTTACTAATATGGACATAAGCACTTAGCAATTCTATGCTCAGTGAAACCCAATCTGCACCTGATCTTTCACTTAAGGTGCCGTCTGCCCAAATGTCATCTTCCATCTAATCAGGAATTCTTTTGTTGTGAAAGAGCCAGTTCACATGACTCCACTTAACTTTGTGCATTTTCATCTCATTCTCCTCAACCTTTGTGATGTTGGAGACTTACCCAACAGATAGTTAACATTACTATGCTAATGCACGCTTTGGTTTGTCCGTCTGGAGGTGGGAAAGTTTAAAGATTCTATGTAAAGACCAACTTCTTTGAAAAATGCTTCCACATGGAACCCCTTTAGAAACCTAGAACTTTTCACCATTTAAGGAATGCTTTTTTCCTAACAATGTATGTTAGGCAAAAATAATAAGTTCATCTATGGGCCAGAGTCCAGCACAGTTTCATCTCAGCCTCAGACGCGCTCTCTTTTGTGCACTTTTCTGGCCACAAGCTTCAGGACCTTGAAGGTTGCAATCTGCACTCGTGTATACAAACTTCCATGTGCTGATTTCTAACAGGAAAACAAACTTCTTAAATTCTGTGCAGGATATTATCACTCGAATGAAGAGATTCATGGAATGACATCTTTACTCTCGTGTGTTTGCCAACAGACTACAGGAAAAGCTCTACGGTGTCAGATTGCCTCTTTCTGTGAAAGTAGCTATTTTGTTGCCATATTTTGCACAAATAAACTCAGTCTGATTTTCCTGCTTGAAGTCATCTGATTTAGCTCTCCAGTTAAACACTAAGCAAGGAAATCACCACACACTGCTGGACTCTGGCCTTCTACTACTAGTTCTGAACCCTTGACCCAAGTCCTTTTTAAAATTCCCAAAAACTTACTTCATAGAAACTTACTTAACAAGTGAACTCTAGTTACTCTGTACTGTTGCACTGTGTTGTGTTTCTGCATGTGAACAGAAGTGATGCAGGAGGAATTTATTATTCAAGGCACAGAGTGTGTTTTAGCAATTAGCTGTAATGGAAACAATCTATCAAATTTTACACACTTCCAAAAGCCATGCAATACTGGAGTGGTGTACATTACATTCTTCGCGTCATGTTGTACTGCACCTGTAGATTTTAGCTTGATTTAAAGCCTCGCGGCTAAATGATATGTCCATCTGTGAGCCATCTTCTTATGTATCTATGGTGTAAAAGACAGAAGACAAGAGAGAACACAACACTGACTGCAAATTGCAAGAACCAAAAAAGGACAGAGTTGATTTTGGATGTCCGACTGGAATAACGTTGTGTTTTCTCAGGTGTCCTCTTAGGCAACAAAGCTTCTCTCATAAAGGTGGATAGAATTCTTAGATGTTAGTCAGTGTCCTCAGCTTCGCTGTGCTTGGTTAGTACCATAGCATCCTCGTGGAACCTTTTTTTTTTTTTTTTTTTTTTTTTTCTCGCTATTACTTCCTCTGAGCCAAATGCCATGTCTGAAGACTTGCGATGATCAGCAGCAATAGTGGATATTTGGGACTATTTCAAACCAAACCAAATTATAAGGCATCATAAATATTCTCGATTTTTTTTCACTGTCATATTTGAAGCATAGTTTTGTCCATTTGCTAAAACAGAATGTCATGCAAAGTGGTGACAAGAAGCTGCTGCACTCAAAAATAAAAATATAAATGATTCTGAGTGAGAAGCAGGGACAGCCCGTGGCAGAAGAAGATAACAAACTTCAATTTTTTTTTTAAAATTCCATCTTAAATTAGACCTAATGTTCTGGTTTGGTGGACGGCTGTTAACAGTTCGCGTGGTCTTGCGGGATGAGGTTTACATTCTTAAAAAAGTGGGCAAGAAATGAGTGAATTAAAAAAAAGCAGCGGTGCGCGGGGGTCTTAGTCAGAGTACTGGTATCCATCAATCTGCATGTCCTGGCCGTTATCCATGTAGTCTTCGGAGTAAGTGCAGTACTTTTTGTCGTAGACCTGACGCGGGAGCCCGTAGACAGTCATGCCTGACTGCGATGCCACCTTGTTAGTACCCATCTGCAGTGAGACGATGGAAGTGTCACAGTTTTCCATGTCCAGCTTCTTATCAAAGATCTGTCGCTTGGTGCCCGGTGCCGTCATACCAGACTGAGTAGCAAGAACAAAAAATAAAAGAAGAAGCTGGTAATACTCTTAATAAATGTTAGTTTAGGCCTGTACACTATATGGCCAAAAGTAAGTGGACACCTGACCATTACACCCATATGTGGTTCTTCACCAAACTCTTGGCACAAAGTTGGAAGCACACAATTGTATAGAATATCTTTGTATGCTGTAGCATTACAATTTCCCTTCACTGGAACTAAGGGGCCCAAACCTGTTCCAGCATGACAACGCCCCTGTGCACAAAGCGAGCTCTATGAAGACATGGTTTGCCAAAGTTGGAGTGGAAGACCTGCACAGAGCCCTGACCTCAACCCCACTGAACATCTTTGGGATGAACCGGATCACAGACTACATGCCAGGTCTCCTTACCCAACCTCTCTACTGCTCTTGTGGCTGAATGAGCACAAATCCCCAAAATCTGGTGGAAAACCTTCCAAGAAGTGTTGAGGCAGCAAAGGGGGGACCAACTCCATATTAATGCCCATAGTTTTGGAATGGGATATTCAGCAAGCACATACTGTATGTGTGTGATGGTCAGGTGTCCATACTTTTGGCCTTATAGTGTATATGAAGGTTTTAACAATAATGTAATGGAAATAAATTACAATGGATAATTTAACTGTTTCCTGCTGATCTTGAAAATAAAGCTTATCAACTTGTGATTGATAAGCTGTCAGCTAGTTAAACATGTGACCTAGCTGCTGAGTTAAATTACAACCAAACATTGCAAATTTTTTTGTTTGACTAGTCCACAATACCAGTGTGTAAACCTAATGTGTGTAAAATACTGCAAATAAACGCAGATTACATTAACTGTGTGAAACACTACCGAACAGATCATAGTTATAATAACATGAAGCAGTGATCCACACTTTATAAGCACCTGATTGGCTCCTTTGTTAGTTCCCATCTGCAGACTGATTGTTGACTGGTCCAGAGGATTCTCCATGCCAACTTTGGGGTCATAGAGGTGACGCCTTGTGCCATATGATGTCATCCCCTTCTGGCTGGCAAACTTGTTGGTCCCCATCTGAAAGAGTTCAAACAAGAAAACAACAAGCATTATCAGTCTTAATAAGAGTCAAAAAGTCAGTAACCAATAAGAGTAAAACTACATATGCTTAATTTTATAAAATTATTTACAACATATACTCTGCATGTTCACCCTTGCATAGTATGCTCTACACATTTTCTCAGACGCTGGATCATGTTTTTGACGATTTTGCTAAGCATATTTGGATTGAAATATTTGCTCAACATATTCCCATTGGTTTCTAACTTTTCAGACACCCTGTGTACAAAGAGAATATAAAGCCTTTAAAGTTTTATAGACAAAAGATAAGACGTACAAACACAGACTGACCTGTAGGCCGATAACATTGCGCCCCTCCTTCAGTTTCTCAGGGGCAAACCTACGCTGCTGTTTCTCTGCATACTTCACCCCGATGTCAGATTTAGTATGGACACCTTTAGATTTAGCCTGCACACAGTAAAAAGAAGTGAAATATGTAAAGGGAGCAATTCATGATCTGTATTACGGAATGTATTGGCAGTCCATTGAATCATATGAAGCTGCTATTGGGCCTTCTCATACAAACTAAGCTATTCTTTGGAACATTTTCAAGTGTGCTATAAGTACGTTATGTGCATATATCATGGTATACTGAAATCTACTTAAAGTTTACTCCTTTAACACATTATCCATGCATATTATCCTGTATGTCTATAATTACTTTAGACCAAGTTGCGGCTAAAATGATATTACTTGTAAGTAAAATTATACAGCACCACTTTTGAATTCTCAAATCTGATCTGGTCTGAAGGTGTTGATTAATTTTTCTATAACAGCAGCTCTGACAATAGTGCTGGCTGTAATTCAGATCACAGCTTTATATTAGTGCACTCAATCTAATACATCATTATTTCTATAGTAACAATTCATTCACAGGCACCTGTATGGCACATACTCCACATAACTAATAATAAATCAAAGGCAAGACACTACAAGTGAATAGGGTAGTTTTTTAAACAACAGACCAATCAGTTTATATTTTTTAAGCAAATCAGGCTTGTAAAAAAATTGTATATAATTTGCATACTTAATAAATAAAAAATGTAGTCTTTTGATGAGGTTAGGATTTATTATTTTATTTTTTTCACTGTGAAGATGCTGTCAAGACTTTTACAGGAAAGTTTGTTGAATTGTATGCCATTTTTCACTTTAAAATCTAACATAAATCCAACATTAGTCAACAGTTTGGGAAATTTCTCTGTAATACGTTTCTAAATAGTGATAAGAATGAATACATAAAATTCCGTGAATGCAAATCATCTAGATTTCTGGTTCTAAATATAGAAAAAATACAATACAATTTGGTTTAAAAGGTTTCCACTCTAGTTAGTGGGTTAGGGTTAGTAAGGTTAATTATGTCATAGTTGCACATAAATTGAAATATATCAGCAAACAAGCTTTCAGGCATATATGAGATATGGGTGAAGCTTAAGTCTTCTGCAAAGATCAAAGTTTCATATAATGCAGTGGTCGAGAGTGGACAAAACAGTGAAATAAATATTTTTACACATTTTTTTTCTGTGGAATTTTGATATTTTTATACAGCTTAAGACATTTATAGATGCAATTTATCAAATATCTGAAACATGATTGCTGTGACCTGTAGTATCTACAGTGACATGTTATTTAACAAAGAAAAATGTATAATATGTAACTGATATGGTGAAACTTTCTGTAAGGAGATATTTATTTAACTTTTATGTAAGGACTCTCCAGTTTTGGCACTTTGTAACAGTCAGTATGTTTTTCTGCCATAGATGAGATCCTCAAGTCCTCTATCCTCAAGAGGATTTTCCTTAGTAAAATGACAAGGTGAATATATTTTTTGTCTTATTAATTTCAAGAGTGAGAAAAAAAAGACGCTGGTGAGGGAATGACTACAAAAGTCCAGAAAGGCCATGAGTTATTTATTATTTTTTGTTATTTTGAGATCACAACTTTTTTTTTTGTGATTTCAAGTTAGCGAGGTCATAACTTATTTTCTCAATATGTATAAATGCATTTTTTTTTTTTGCTTTAATGAGGTCCTAATACAAAAAATACTGTAGCTGGTGTTGTGTAAAGTTTCTGCCTTGCAGCTCTGAGCTCCTGGGTTTGATCCTGAGTGTGGGTGACTGCATGGAGTAGCACTAAATTTTCCCCTAAATTCCCCTTTGGGACCAGTAAAGTATATCTATCTAGCCTTATGTTTATCAGTGCTAGACGATTTCCAAATTAATGTCTGTCACTTGAGAATGAGAGTCAGAAATCTGCAACTATACTGTCATGGACTCTATCGTGATCCTCAAAGTATGATCCTTATAGGTCATTGCCAGCCAGTTTGAGGGACCGGGACATCTCCATGGTTATCGCATGATGTTTGAGAGATGCCGCTTAAATGGTATGTAGCTCACAAGACAACCGGGGATCATAATGTTCAGAAATAGGATGTAATGACAGCGTATCACTGGCCACAATGATGGTAGTATGCTACGTGATCACGGCAAATAACTTTTGTTATCGCAAGATCACAAGAAAAATAACTTATGATCTCAAGAAAACATTGCAAAAAAGTTGTGATCAAGTAAACAACTTTTATTATCTTGAGATCACAAGAAAAATAAGTCATGCTCTCTAGATAACAGGACAGAAAAAAATATATATGGCCTTTCTGGACTTCTATAAACTACTGTTTATAGTTGCTGTAATATAAGTGATACAGGAAACTTACATTTTGCAGCCATCCCACACCATTAAATGTTACTATAAAAGAATAGAAAGTATGGCATGATATTCTTTAATAAATAATAAAAATAATTGTCGGCAAATTGATGTGGTATAAGAGGAATAAAACATGCTGCGTTTGGAAGATAATCAACCACCCTATCAATGAATACTTTCAAATATAAAAACATGCCCCCATTGTGTTTTCCTTCCTTATTACATGTTTTTGGTTTATTAAAATTTTTTTGTGACACTATTAGTACACTAGCCATATTCTTATTTATTTACTAGGAAGTACACTATGTGAAAAGAAAATCACGAAAGCCAGCTAGTTCACCACATAACACACAAAAGCCATCAATCTGTAAGAGTTCTCTGTGAATTGAAATATGAGAGTGCCCAGCCACAGGCTGTACACTACACCACTACACCACTGTCCCACTTGGCTCACAGACGGGTCTTTAAACCAGTTTTGTATTCATTCTGACATTTGCAATTTGTTCTGCATTTTGTTCCGTGGTTAGTTTCATGTGGTAATGGACATTTATTTATACACCACATTTAAAGACACGTTGGTCGAAGTTTTGCAAAGTAAAATTAAGTGAATATGATTTTGAAAAATCTATTTTACATTTACTATTTTACAATGACTTTATTTTATTTTACAATTCCTAATGCACACGATACATTGCTCACATGCAAACCTAACTAATAACACTCTACAGGGTGTCTCAAAAATCTCCATACATAGAGGAAATTAACAGTTTTTAGCAAAATGTCTTCCAAAATTTTTCATTATTTTTTTCATTATTTTTCATCATTATTATATTTTATATATATATATATATTTTTTTTTCAGATAGCTTTTAAGAATGCTTTGGACAAAAGGAGAACATATTGAAATCATTCTCATGGCTGGATCAGGAAGCTGTCGCAAGGTTGCGATGGACTTTAACAGGAAACGTGGCAAACACATCACACACAACACTATTGCCAAACTGGGAGCCAAAGCTGCGAGAGACAACTCCCTCTGTGTTTACAAAGAAATCACAATCATGTAGAGGAGGTTTTGTGAATAAAGTTACATTTTGCTAAAAAGTGTTAATTTCCCCTAAGAATGGAGATTTCTGGGACACGCTGTATTCTTAGAAATTCTAATATATCAAAAGTAAACTGTACATATACTTTACATTTCATGTACTTCTGTTACCTTAGTATACCAGTAAATATGTAGTAACTTGCAGCATAACTGAATGAACGTTTTTGCAAGGGATGTTAAAGGTTTGAGTTTGATAAACTTTTTTTTTTAAGGGAAATAAAGATTGAATAACTACAGGAGTTATAAAGAGCAAATAATTAGGTCATATTTCTCTGCTCTATGATTTGAATTTTCTGGTCATTATACCAGCTTTCAGTTGGTTAATGTCTTGAGAAATCTGTGGTAGCTGGTCTGCCAAAAGAATGTAAGCTTTGTTAATAAAGACACAGATCTGACTACTACAGAAACTTGTTTGTGTAATTAACCAGGCTCTTATACCAAAATTACTTGGATTAAAAATTCAATTTCATCATTTTTATTAATTGATTAATTATTCATTCCTCAATGTGTTTATTAACACTTTATAATCTATTTATGATGAATGATTTATCAACAGATTTATTGATTAATAAATGAGTTCTACAAACAGGCTCGGAGATACTGGGTCCTGCCAGCAGAAGGAATTAATATCTTCTCTTACAGTATATCGAAGAGTAAATTTTTATTGATATTGAAAATGATAAACACATGCACACAGTATAATGAAATCCAAGAACATTTTTCTTTTCTATACTTTCTTTGCTATAAGACTGTCAAAACGGTTCATTAACCAGAGTTTTACTGCGAAGTCTGTTTTCGTCTGGTCTTTCCATTATTTTGTCTACCTCACATAAACTTTAGCAAGAACTCTTGAGCACAGAAATGGAGGGATTCAGGAAGTCTCTGCTTCACATGCACAAAAGCACTTATACAAATAAAGCTATTATTAGCATCCAAAAACTGCCAAAAAAGCCCTTCAGCTCAGAGAGCTCTAAAAAGCCTGGATTTGTTTGGATCACGTGAAAGCAAATGATCACGAAAAAAAAAATTGTTACACACTTGCATTCTCCAGTACTGCCTATGAGATCACTGTTCATTCTTTACTCTATTCCCACAAGCATGTCTGCATAATGACTGAGAGTGGAGCAGAGCTTCTAGTTCATCATCATGCAAAAATGTTATGCACGTGTTGCACATGCGTACACATGCTGCAAAGTGAGCACGTTCACAGGAAATAGATCTGCATGAAAATACAATATACATGGAGGAAAAAAAATATGTCCAAAAGTAACTAAATATACTCAGGAATGCTCGTAGTTCACTTACCATCCCAGCCAGTGCGATCAGAGTGCTCTGAACCTGCGTGTGGTTGACGTTCTCAAACAGGTCGTTAGCCTCAAAGATGTCATGCGGCTTCAGACCGTAATCCTGAATGGCTCGGACAAAATTGCCTATGTTTTCCAGCTGCAAAAAGAGAAGCATTTATGTAAAAAAAAAAACACAGCTGTCTTTGAACAATGTACTCAATTATAAAGACAGAACAGTGCCACAAGACATTCTGTTCAAATCTGGAATTAATGAGCAGTGTCCTCTTTACTTTATGGAGGCAGAAACTGCACAATATGTGTTACAATCAGATCTGGTTTTCAGAAGATGAAAAACCAATAATACACTAATTGTCTGTTTAACTACTTAGAGAAAACATAATGCATTACAAGACAGAACTAAAATGACAAATATTTGAAATCTGGGATGTCTCAGATTATCTCCTTTGATTTTATAGACAGCTTTATTCAAGAGATATTAACTAAAGTTTCAGCAGAAATCATCAGACAGAATCATCACGTGTATCTACGGCTTATATGCATATCTAAGCCTCACAGCTTCAGGGGTCCCTGGTTCAATCCTGAGCTCGGGTTACTGTCTGTGTGGGATTTTGCATGTTCTCCCCGGGTCTGTGTGGGTTTCCTCTGGGTTCTCCACCTTCCACCCACCACCCAAAAAACAAACTGCCTCTAGGTGACAGACTTCATCTCAGGTGAAGTGGATTATTACCCCTTTCATCGTATTTTTTTTTTTTTGCTAAATGTGTTTGGAGGAGAAACTAAAAGTTGATAGGTTGAGCACACGTTGTCTAATCATAGTACAAATTACACAAAAGTACAGATGACAAAAAAGTAAGTTTAGTGGGTTTTTTTTTTAAATGAAAATGCTTACAGCTTTTACTGTGCCCAAAGTAATGTTTGCTATTCAGGGGAAATGCAGCATGTAAAAAAATGTATAAATCATTAATGTAACTTCCCATCAGCCTTTAAGTGTATATGTGTGTGTGTGTGTGTGTGTGTAATAATTTGCCCCATTTTTTTTTTTTAACTTAAAAGCATTTAACTCACACATACACGTCTAGAGGGACTGACAGATTATTATTATTATTATTATTATTAATTACTATTATTATTATTATTATTATTATTATTATTATTGTCCCCAATAGTTTAATTGCTGAGCTATTGATAGCTTAGCCCTCCCATCTAATATTACCACCAGCCACCACTGATCACACTCATATTTGCTTTTTGAACATCCCATTCCAGATTTAGTCCCCCTTTGCTGTTATAATAACCTCTTCTGGGAAGGCTTTCCACTAGATTTTGGAGTGTGATTGTGGGGATTTGCTCACTCAGCCACAAGAGCATTAGAGAGGTCAGGCACCAGTTTTTGAGGAGCTAGTCTTGTGCACAGACTGCATTCCAATTCATCCCAGAGGTGTTCAGTGGGGTTGAGTTCAGGGCTCTGTGCAGGACACTCAAGTTCCACTCCAACGTTGGCAGATCATGTCTTCATGGAGCTCGCTTTGTGCACAGGGCATTGTTATGCTGGAACAGGTTTGGGCCCCTTAGTTCCAGTGAAGGGAACTTGTAATGCTACAGTATACATAGACATCCTATACAATTGTGTGCTTCCAACTTTGTGGCAACAGTTTGGGAAAGAACCATATATGGGTGTAATGGTCAGGTGTCCACATACTTTTGGCCATATAGTGTATATACCGATATTGTGACCATTTTAAACTATACCATAATAGACATTTTTGGTCACACTGCCCACTACTAGTGCAACTATAATTATTATTAGCCGAAAATGTATAAAGGGTGTCAAACTAATTCAGTGCATAGAGTCCTTTAGGTTAGAGTTTATTGTGTTATGTACGGAGAAAACCTCCTCAGATGCAGATTTGACCCTGTTTTACAGCAATTACATCAAGATATTTGGCTTACCACTTGGCTTTACACTGAATTATTTTACAGAGGGCTGAATAGGCAGCGTGTGTTGAGCAGCCGTACCGTGTAATATAATCTTTGTAGGAATTATTATACACTCATAGGAAATCATAGAGTATGTTGATTTTTTTGCTGTTATTGGAAAAGAAATTCACCTGATGCCAATTCTGAGTGGAGTTGTTGATCTTTCTCACAGAGCCAGGCTGGAGAGCGTTGATGAGTCTGGTAAAAAAAAAAAAAAAAAAAAAAGGAGATTTATATTATTTATTCTACAAATGACTTTCAGAGCTGTTACATATAATCCCACAAATATGACTGGTCAGAAAGTGTTGGTTAATTTTCTATAACAGCATTTCAATAAATTATTGTTTCTGCTGTAACAGAACAGTGAATTCACAGGGACTTGTATGGCAGACGCTCTAAGACAAATAATGAATGGATTAAATATGAATTGCTATTTAATAAAGAGAATGTATAATCAGTGATACGATGAAGGGTTTTGTAAGGAGACGTTTATTTATTTTCAAATCTTCTGTGCTTTAACACAGAACCTCAGCTGTCGAGTTTTAGTTCTAACTTACAGAACTAAAATGAACATTTCTACAGCACATCTATGTGATCATCATAAACATACAGGTACGTGCTGTCCTGACAAATTCTGCACATCTCTTCTCTGATACCTTAAGACAAACCATACAATGTGCTCATTGTCTGTGATGATTATTATTCTGCAGCAATTCTGGAGCTGTTACTCACTCGCACAGGATGACTCCATCTTTCAGGCCCTCCATGAAGTTGTCTGGGACTTTGCGCCCTGTGAGCTCATGGATCCAAATCTTGAGCTCCTCCTCCTTCTGAAGGTCGTACTTCTGTGCAAGCTGGAGGTCAAATGTCGAACAAGGGTCATTGTAGCACCTTTAACACATTTCTATCAAATTTCTAGCTGCTTCTTCTAAAAGACAACAGGCATGGAGCTTCTCTCAAAATCTACCTTAGTTTCATGTTGTTATTACTGACTTATTACATCAGGATTAGCTGTAGGGTAGAACTGCACAAAGTGTTCATAAACAAAATATATACTATTTAACTTACAGCCCTTTAATTATAGCAATAATCAGTTGCATAAGGTCATCACAACACAAAAAATCATCACACCAGCCAACAGGATGACGAGTTTTACAGAGTGAAAGAGGACATAAACTGACAAGAGCTTCCCCGAGATAAATGTGTGTTAGACCTAGAACTGTGGGTTCTTCCAGACTTCACAAGACCATCTCAAGAACCATCATCCCATCTTCCTTTCTGGAAAATTCCAAATACTGTATTTCCAAGACATGAAAAATTCAGTTACACAATAGTGTTTAACTGTATTGATATTTATAGTGACCACAGTTTATAAACCAATATCCCATTAGGACGTTTCTGTCCATAAATGTCCACAAATGTCAACACCATTGTCTGTCCATAAATGATCTTCCTTTCCTTCTTTTTTTTCAAACAAGGAGCTTCTTAAAATACCAGTCATGAGATGGAGGGATATGAAAAAAGGCATTCCTGCATAAACAACTTCAAAATTTTGTTGTATTTTTGTGTCCTGTTTCTCCTTTTCTGAAATGTTTGTGCTCCCTGTGTCTGACAACTGAGAGAGAAAAAGAGAGAGAGGAGAAAAAGAAAGAGTGCCAACAATAACACTGATTTCAAAGCAGCAGGGGTTTGCTTGGCTTTCACTCCAGCACACCAAACTTGGGAGTAACATACTTCTCTCTCTCTCTCTCTCCCTCTCTCTGTCTCTCGCACACACAAAATTTCTCTGACTCTCAGTCTTTCATATACATACACACACACACATCTCTCTATGTCACACCCCACACAGCTGTCTATGCATCATTAGCTGACTATCCCACCATATCACTCTCTCTCTCTTTCTCTCTCTATTTGTTTATCTGTCTCTACCTCCAAGCTCTGCTGTCCTTTTAAAGTGAATCACTTACACACGCTAACCACGTCCGTTTAAGGGATGCAAGACGGACAGCCGTCGTCTCCGGCCAAAGAATTCTGCTCAGGCCTTCATTTGTTGTTTTTCTCCCTCACTGTGGACATGAGGAATGCAATCAAAACCGGCCTCTCTCCTGTGTTTCTCTTTCTAAACGGTGTGCATGCTGTTATGGGTTATCTGAACCGAGGACTGTTTAACTATCAGTCAGAAGAGCATGCTCCACTTTAAAAAGTGCATTTTTATAAATGTGTTTATAAAAAGTATGGCAGCCCATACTGAAATTACTGGAGTATCTCTCTCTGAGCTGCAAGCCTCTGTCAACTCATTTTCAGATTCTCTAAATGCTGAAGCAATGATGATCCAAAAAGCAGCAAATGCTCATTTGAGCTTAGGGCAAAAGTTTCTCTCTGGTATCAATCTCTCCTTTCTTAGGCTAGGCTGTTCTGCGGCGCTCCACCTAAATCACAAACTGTTTTACAATACGCCACTTTCCTGAGGCTGTGGACTCAGAGAGCACTCTGTTCTTCCTTATTTGGGGAACAGAAAGTCACAGGCCTGTCACTCAGATGGACACTAGAGATCTATATACCATGGATACACCCCACATCCACTGGGTCCATCAATATGATGGGTTAAAACCCCTGGAGCATTCTGGAAATATGGCAATGTGTATCCTGAATGTGTACCTATGTGTACCTCATCACAGTTTTCTGCAAGCTTCTTTGTTTATATATCCTTGTAATAGCCTCATTTGAGGATGGCTATTACTCTTTTCCAAAACTTCTTCCTGTTTGAAGACATCGTTATGATGTGCTAATAAACAGAAATAGTGAGGAGCAATTACAAGACACACATTATTATAGTTTGGGTCTCAAGAGGTTGGGGCATACCACGGACTTTACACTGTGTGTGGGTAATATTGTGATTTACACAGAAATATATAGAGAAACTCTTGACCATTAGCAGACTCCTGTTGACTATTTGATGTGTGTGTGGGTCGTGCCTGAGTATGCCGTGGGTCATAAAGTGTAGCTACGATACGATAAAATGGATTCTGTCAATTCTGCTTATTCAGGGCTAATGATGCTGATGTTGATTGGTGAAGTTTGCATTACCTGTGAGGTTTGTCAGATGTAGTTTATATAATGTATTATTTCAGGGACTACACTCACTCTAATCGACATGTGGAACATTTTGGCTTGAAGTGGTATAGTACAATTGGACATGAGTTCCATTCATTGTGCGAGCCTTAAAAAAAAATAAAAGTGCATAGACTCAAAGGTTCTAATGAACCTTTAATGATTCCCTCAGAGGAACTGAGCTGAAGGAGTCAAAGACCTCCTTTCATCCTTTTTAAAGGTGAATAAAATACGCTGAAATCCAATGCATCCAAATGTTTCATAAGCTCAAGGTGGGTTCTATATAGAACCTTGAATTTTTAATGAACATTTTACTTGAATTGATTCCCCATAGGTTCAAATCAAAAACCCAAACAAATATGAGTGTGTTTCGTCACTTTCTCACAAAACAATATAATAAACATAAAAAAACAGAATACAGGGACAGAAATCGGTGTTGTTTTAAAAGGAACCAACAATCACAATCACATTCACGCATGGCTTTCACACAGGCTTTGCACATATCCAAATATACACACACATAAACACACTCTCAGAAATAAAGGTACCAAATTGTACTTCTCCTTGTTGCTGGGGTGCTATCGTCAAGGGTACATTTGTACTTTTGTACCTTTGGTATGTGTAGTTTTAGTGTATTTATACCTGGGGTAGCGCAAGTACTGTTACTTTAATTATCTTTTAGAGTAAAGATTTAAAGGTAAATCAGTGGTCCAATTACGCATCTTACATCTGTATTTTTAAAAGATACACACTAAAGGTACAAAAAAAAAAAAAACCTTGATGGCACCAGACCAGCGACAAGGAAAACTACCTTTACTTCTGAGTGCACACACACACACACACTCACACACACACATATAATGATCACTGTAGCTAAAAAATTCCTAAACTTACACTTATCCCTAGCCTTAACCTCAGTAACTACATGGAAACATTTTGGCTTTTATAGTTTTTCAGATAAAAACATTAAAAACACCATATTGTTGTGAGGAGGCCTGAGTGACTGTGAGGACATTTGACACTCTCCTATCACTGTGACGACATATAGTCCTTTTACGTCCCCACAGAGGCCCAAACATGTGTAGAAACCAGAGATACACACATGTAAGGCATGGAAACACTTTTTTGTTGTTTTTTACACACAGGCTCAGTATAAATTAGGCCTGTCCTGAGGACGGAGTAACAGCGCCATGGTTTGGCACTCTGGCGCGTCAAAGCTAAAGCAGCCACCGCCTCCTGGTTTAAAGCCCCAGTGCGCCTCGCGCGCTCCCGCCACACACTGTACACACTGTTATCGCGAGAACACGGATCCTACCTTGCTTTTCACCTCCGCTGAAAGTCCGAAAGCTGGCCCGCTTCTGAAGTGCTGTGCCATTTTTTTTAATATTTATTGGAGTCGAGCTAAGTGGTGAAGAAATGCGTCAGTTGGAGACTTAGTTAAAAATCTGAAGAACAGTTATCCTGCTCCAGCAGCTATCGGTGGTAAAAGTTGAGCCTGGTGCTGATGTTGGGGGGATTTGCTTCCTCAGTTACTATCCCGTTTTTCCCCGCATGAGGAGAAGCGTCACAACGCCACACTTTTCCCCCAATCTTTTTTAAACTCTTCCCGTCTGCGCGTGTCCGTCGTGCGCGCTGATTGGCCAGGGCCGTCGTCCAATCCGCGCGTTACGGCTTCCTCTCGGTGATGTCAGCAGCATGGCATTAAAACTCGGCCGCTGTCATTTTTTCCGCTCTGACTAGAATTTACGGATGCCCCTTATTTGTCTTTAAATATGCTGCTCTCATACTTCTGTTTACATTAGCTGCTTTACACAGGCACAGGGTTCATTGGATTAAAAAAAAAAAAAAAAAGACTAAAGATATTTTGTTTGCTTTGGCAGACACACACTTGAGTAAAATCAGCATCCTTACAGACTAAGGATAATGTAAGCTTAAAGGGAAAATCTACTCTCATCAACTTGCATCCATCCATCCATCCATCCATCTGTACTGCTTATCCTACACAGGGTCACTGGGGAACCTGGAGCCTATCCCAGGGGACTCGGGGCACAAAGCAGGGGACACGCTGGACGGGGTGCCAACCCATCTCACAGTCTCACAACGCCTACTGGGACTGGGGGAGGAAACCAGAGTACCCCGAGGAAACCCTCAAAACACGGGGAGAACATACAAACTCTGCACACGCACGGCCGAGGTGGGATTCGAACTCCCAACCCCGGAGCTGTGAGGCAAACATGCCTTATTCAACTGAGTTTATGATGAAATTCTGCATTGACCTCCTTCATAGTCTATTTTCACTTTGGTTAACAGTTTTACCCACAATGCCCTTTGACTACCTGCTGAGGCAAACGTGGCACCAACAGGATTTGGCCGTTACTTCATCCTCTACCTACAGAACCTGATGCAGCAGCACTTTAGTCCTTGAGTCTTCCCAGCTTTCTCAACTCTTCATCTGTACGCTCTGCCTCTAACTTTTTAATGCTAATACTGCTGTCAGCATCAGTTGCTATTCTGTTATATAGCTGCATTGCATTCTGGATCTTTGAGTCCATGGTTTGCCGTTTCAACTACTTCTATGTTGGATTTCTCATTATTGACGTTGAACATCACTGGAAAATGGTGAGTGAGAAAAGAATCTATTGCTCATTTGTTTTTAGGAAGTTGCAGGAAAACGTGGCAGTTATCCCTTATGTCCGAGATTGCTGAAAATCTTTCTCCTATTAAACACCATTGTAAGTGCACTAGAAGTGTCCACCTGTGACATCAGCACAGCACACAACCATGCAATCCAGGCCTCCTCACCCAACATCAGTGCCTGACCTCACTAATGCACTTGTGGCTGAATGAGCACAAATCCACACAGTCACACTCCAAAATCTAGTGGAAAGCCTTCCCAGAAGAGTGGAGGTTATTATAAGATCAAAGGGGGACTAAATCTGGAACAGGATGTTCAAAAAGCATATATGAGTCTGAAGGTCATGTGTCCACAACCTTTGGCCATATAGTGTATGTTTACAATAAATAAATAAATAAATAACACGGAATGCATGGTAATACACCGGTTGTAATATTTTATTAGTGGACTATTCTATATGACAGTGGAAACCAGGTGGACAATCCAAAATAGAAACAGTAGGCTTAATCACACGGTCATTAATCCCTGCTGGACATGAGCTCCTTTTCAAAAATGGTTTGATAGTTGGTTTGGGCTACCTCCCTTGTGAGCTGGTTTTCCTCTTTTACTCTGATACGTCACCCAGTGAGCTGGAGCGCCCTGTAGTTGAGATATTCTCAAATAAATCCAGTGGGCTCACACACGTCACCTTGTACGAGGACTGTACAGTGCTCATGAGGTGTATGTGTGTTAGGAATTTCTCTTTATGGTCACAATAGTTGAAGCCAGAACAGGTGATAATATGGTTGTTTTTTGTCCAAGAAGTGAACAGTGATAGCCGGTCATGATTTTGTCATTTTGTTTTATTTGCTCCTTTTGTTGTAGAATGTTCTTATTCATGGATAGCTTGTGTTCCAGTGGATTTATTGTAAAAATCATTAAGGATCTTTGATCAATTGGGGGCACAAGGGTTAACATAAGGATTTGTGAACACCATTCTCTTTGAAATAGTGTTCGAAACACAGGTGATATGGAGAAGCAGGTGAAGACTAGAGTGTTCTGTTTCATTTTGTTCCAAAAAAAGAAAACTATGTAGACTTTTGTGGCAGTTAGATAAATGAATCATTTCCTCAACCCTGCTGAAGAAAGAGGTGTTTTATATCAAATTCTCACACATCACACACATCTGACAACTCTGAAAATGAACCCAGAGTCCTACAGTGGAGGAGAGTCTGATTAGTGTGCCTCAAGCCAAAGTCTGTCTGTAGCTCTGAATGTTTCCTAATATGTGCCACTGGATGCAAAGCAAGTGATACTGTGGATGTATGTCATAAGTAAAGAAAGTGGTACTGCTGTGGCACTGGATCAGTTAGAAACTGATATACTGCATATACTAGATGTGCAAGGGTGTCTTTAAAAGTACATTTTTATTACTTTTATGAAGGGTTCAGCAGAACATCAGAGGAAACAGCCCACTTCATGGCTCCTCTTTTTCCTTCACTTGACTCTGTATGAGAGGTAAGATAAATAAATAGCATACCATGAAAATTAATTTCCTCTGACTTATTTGCTTAAACTTTTGTTGGAATAATGTTCAGATAAAAACCTTCATCTCTTTGTTCCTTCATCAAAAAACACTGCTTTATGTACTAGGCCTAAGGCCTAGGTGATTTCTTTCTAAGACATTGTGCAGGCTTTTTGTGAAACCTAAATTGACCTTTGTTCTTATGGCAAAAGCAAACAAGTAAGGGGAAACAGTTTTTTTTGGTATTGTTGGTGTAATCGTGTGAAAATGCTGGTCTGGGATTTAAACTCACATCCTTCTAGTCAGTAGTGCAGAGCCTTAAATGAACACTCCAGCATTTTCAGCCCAATCTCTGATCTACTAGGAGTGTAAACCTCAGGCTTCCACACAATACAATATGATTTTGATCCTTAAGGGAATAATTCAATATTTGCTGATATCACTGATACATATAATTTGATTAAGTAGCCGCCGATCGATATGCGACATTCAGAATCTGGAGTAAGCCTACCATTAATTCAAGAATGATGATAACGAATCCACTATTAAATATTAGCGTTATGGGCAGATCACCTTGCTAGCCTATTAATGCATCAGTTAAATCCAAATTGTCTGATTGTTACGCTCCTATTTACTGCTACTGTTAATCTATCAGGGGACGCGGTGGCTCGGTGTTTAAGACTCTGGGTGACTGATCAGAAGGTCGGTGGCTCAAGCCCCAGCACTATCCATCTGCCACTGCTGGGCATATCATGTCTGACCCCAACTTCCTAACAAGCTGGGATACACAAAGAAAAGAATTTCACTGTGCTGTATTGTACAGTATATGTGAAATAAAGGCTTTCTCCTTTAATCAGAATAATTTGTGCTTTCTCAGGACAAACCTTTAGAAAGAAGATGATGATCCACAGATGCCAGAAGGAATAGTGTGAGTAACCAAAATTGACTCTTTTTACTGGACTGCTCCCGTGTACAGAAGGTTAAAACTACATTAAGGATAAAACTACATTACTGCAGCTTTGGTAAGGGATTCTATCATGTTTGTCTCATCAAAACAACTTTACTGTTATTGGAACACTGATTTTGAATTTCTGCTAAAGAGTCACATATTTAAAATGTTTATTGATGGAATTCCAGAATAAATTAGTTTTCAGTCAACAGGTTTTCTGTTTTTTTTCTCATTACAGGAAATCACATCCAGTTTATTGTGTCGTAATCATACAGTAGGTTGAAACAATATTGGAGTTGACCTTTAACATTTAGTTTCTTAAAACTGAAATGATGTTCAGTTTTAAGAAACTTTATAAAACCCAACTTTTTAAAAATGCTTCTAACATCAGTACTTAGAGTCTTCTCTGGTAGCTGTGACTGCCATCATCTGACATGTTATATGCTATTGCTTTGACATGTTGGGTGGGTTTTATTGTAGCACTTTGGGCCTAGAAAATAAATTAAAATGGAATTGAATCAAATAAAATTATTATTATTATTATTATTATTATTATTATTATTAGCTAATAAACACTGGGCTACAGTTGCTTCCTAATGCTGCAAATCAAACACAGTGGATATAAAGAGTCTACACACCTTTAATGTAATATAGCAATCAACAAAATTCAAGCAAAAAACTAATTTGGGGAATTTAGGTAAAAAAAAAAGAAAAAAATTACAATAACCTGATTTTATAAGTGTGCACATGCCTTAACTAATACTTTGCTAAAGCAGATTTTGCTTGTAATACAGCAAATGGAGCTATCCATGATTCCCTCTATCTTGACTGGAACCCCAGTCCCAGCTGAAGAGAAAAGAGAAGCTGCCCCATAGCACGATGCTGCCACCACCGTGCTTCACTGTGGGTATGGTGTTCTTTGGGAGGTAAGCTGTCTTGCTTTTGCACCAAACATATCTTTTAGAATTATGCCCAAAATGTTATATGCATGTAAGTATGGTTGTATGTATATTTTGGCAAAATTTAGGTGGACTTTCAAAATTTAGGTGGAATTTTTTTTTTTTTTGTGAGAAAGGGCTTCTGCCTATCCACCCTACCCCATAGCCTAGAAATGTGAAGAATATGAGAGATTGTTGTCACATGCAGGGAGTGACCAGTATTTGCCAGATATTCCTGCAGCTCCTTCAGTATTGCTGTAGGTCTCTTGACAGTCTCCATTTGTTCTTGGTAATGTCACTGTGGTGCCCCATTTTCTCTACTTGTTGATGATGGCCTTCACGGTGTTCCATCGTACATCTAATGTTTTGGAAATTCTTCTGTACTCCTCTCCCAGTTGATAAATTTAGACAGTGAGATCCTGTACATGCTTTGTAAGCTGTTTGTGGACCATAGCTTCAGCACTCAGATGAAACCAAGATGTCAAGAAAATCCGACAGAAACAGCTGATCTTTATTTGGGGCTAATCAGAATCACATCATTGATGACAGCTGTATGATAATTACTTTGAATGTGAGTTAGAATGTGATTGGTTAATTCTGAGCACAATCACATGCCCCATTATAAAAGGGTGTGCACACTTATGAAACCATGTTATTGTCATGTTCCTTTTTTTCACTTGGATTTTGTTGGTTGCTATATCTTAAATTCATTTTTTACCTCACAAAAACCTACGATTTTAACAGGGTTATGAAGACTTTTTATACCCACTGTAATATACAAAGACCTTTGAGAAGGGGAAAAGGTACACAAGATACACATCAGAAAAGAAAGAAAAGTATGAAAAAAAAGAACTTAGCTGTAACATTTAGAGATTCATTGCTCATGTCACCCATAGACATAGATTTGTTCACATTACAAAAGAATGTTTCCGATATTAGGCTACAGGAGAGCGTGAGCAGAGTATTACGTCACGTCTTTGGTACAGTAGCACCAGAGAGCAGTAGGATCTAGCCTTCTTGTAAACATTCTGAGGACGGAGATGAAGCAGCAGAGGAATTCGGTCGCTTTATTTGGTCATGGCTGAGGCTGAACCTTTGCTTGCTCTGGGAGGCAAAAAGAGACTGAAAGCTAGTTACATTGTGAACTTTGATATAAAGAATCCAGTCGGGAGGTTTAAAACAGATGTGGGTTTATTGGGTCAATGTGGCTAGGCTATGGTACACTGAACAGCCTAGGATGAGAGTTATGCAGCAATTTCAAAACTAGGACCAGCTCATCTGTAGGATTAAACTATGTAGGGTACTTATTTATTTATTTTAAAAAAATTTTACATTGCGAATTTCACAGTCTACCTAAATACATGACTGGAACACTGACATACTTCAGTTGGTACATCCAATTAAACTCATATAAACTAATATAGCACCATGTCCTAAAACTAAAAAAATAAAAACGCATAAAATAACAAACTGATGAGGCCAAGTAAATCCAGCATCACTCTATAGTTAAGCATATCTATCTTTAGTCAGTCTTTTCACATAGGAAATACCACAAACAAGAGCACTCAGCGAGCTTTTAAAATAAGTGTTAATCATTTTAATGAGTATCGTATAATCAACCTTTAAAATCACATCATTAGTCACAGTTTACACAGTCTTCAAAGGAATACTCTTTCTCTTTTTTTAAACAAACTTGCATTAAAGGCATCTTTATTGTATGTGCGATTACCACAGACAAGAATTTCTAAAGGTTTTCCTGTCCTGAGAAACTCAAAGGCAGTCAAAGCTCCAAATCTGTATAATTTACCCTTTGAGAGATGGGACTCAGTGAGACTGCTATTTCAAAGGGAACAATTTGTGAACATGATTTGCCAACACAGTTGGCTCTAATCACAGGTGGATACCTCATAATCCTGAGGAAATAATATAACCAGAATGAATTCTTACTGTAATGCTGTACTGTTACATATGGACAGTATTGGTTGGACATTGTCTCCCTGTCTGACTCATTTTAAGACAATTATTGTTAGAGTGTCGCTTTTGCAGCTTTGAATTCATGTTATATCATTACATGTTCAACAGCTGCCCTTAGATTTACTTATAAGTGAATTTCATATCAACAGGACTTCCATTTTCTCAGTTCAGGGAAACGTCTTGAAATTCTTGTCTAACCTGCACTACACACAAATGTGATAGAGAGTCTGTTGAAAATAGCTCTGGAATCTTCTTTTTTCATCCCCAATTCTTGTGAAATGTTGTAGTGTATTGTAGTTTATACACTGTCCACCATGAACTGAAAAGCTGAAGAGAGAATTATTTAGCTAATTTAGGAAATATAGAGAAAATTCCAGTTACGCTCATTTTGATGAAATTTTGTGTTGTAAAAGTGTTTGAAAATTGGCAGGGAATCTTAGCTGGTTTGCTTGCTGTGACAGTAAGCAGAGGAGTGTTTTTTTGGATATCATGGCGTTAGAGAAAGGTCATGAAAAATGGCGATTCGCCGAGAAAGTGAGAAATGCTGTGGCAGCATCTGAAGGGGGCCTTTCCAGAGATTCCCCCCTCCTCCCCTCTCTCTGTTCTGCACTTCTAGGCTGCTTGGCTATTTATGGTAGAAGGCTTCCTCAACCTTCGAAGCAGAGAGGAATTCAGTAGGTTGGTTCAAAGCTGCTAATCATCCGGCCCTAGTTTACTGTGTGCTCAGTAGGTGATAACAGCCACTCGTTACAGACGGATACACAATAATCAAATGTGCTCCATGCAAAATGAGCAGGTCTATACAATTTCACACTGGGACGACATAACTGCTGATTGGAAAATCATTTAAAGAGAAGAGCTTTTAAACATTTGTTTTCAGAATTTTAAACACTTCTTAGCTTCTTAGGACTTGATAGATTTCAGTGTAAGTTTGGGATCTGCTAACTTTATAGAACCAGTCTGTAATCTGGCATGATGAATAAATACGCTCTGGAAAATGTCTTCCAAGGTGGATATACATGCAATTCATGTGTTTATATCACGCACTGTAAGATATGTAAACAATACTGAGTAAAGCTCTGTTTGAGTAGACTGTCTGGAAGTTGAATTAGATTTGTTTAATGTAAGATATAATGAGATATACAGTTGAAGGCAAAAGTTTTCACCCCCCTCCTTAACCCCCCCCCCCCCCCCCCCCTTACCCCCCCCCCCCCCAATATTTTGAATGTACCTTTATTTTACAGTGTATCTTTAATAAAATAGACTTCCATAATGTTAAAAACACAAGGCAGGTGGATGCTGCAACAAAACAACCATCCAAAGCATAAGACAAAATCAACAGGAAAATGATTTTCTGAACAACAGCTGGACTCTCTCTATGACTAAGAGGGTCCAAAAGGTGCTCAGAGAAAAGGAAAAAGGTTGGATGTGTTTCTAAAGGCAAATTAAATAGGTACTGGATGGGATTCACCAAGCACTGGATTAAGATATTCTGTCATTGAGGGTCTTATCATCATCAAAAATGACCAGATGTAAAAAAATATTTTTTTTTCCATGACGATTTAAGCTTGATATGAGTGACAGAATAGAATAAAATAGAATCGAACAGATGCCTGGTGTTAGCAGTCTCATGCACTGTACAGATCTAATTAATCAGTTGTTTAATGACTTTACTTCATCCTTATGTGTGTGAATGAAGTTGTCATCAAATCTGTCTCCACTGAAAGCTTTACATAAGCGATTTATGGGTAAATCGTTGTTATGAAAACTACGGTGGAGTGTCTATGTAAGCAGCTACCAACTTCAGTATGTGTACAGATTTTTGCAACAGTTGTAACTGAAAAAGTATGATGGCATCTATGATGTGAGGGATTTAGTGGAGCTCTGTATATGCGTGTGTGTGTGTGTGTGTGTGTGCTGAGCAGGGCTGATTTTCATTGAGAATGTGATACAGTATGTGACCATGTTTGGTAAAAGCTGTGCAGACTCTGACCCAGCCCCATTGACCAGGACTGCACACGCAGGACTGGATTCAATCAGGGCCTGGTTCGCTACCTCACACATGCCTCTCCTCTACCTCTCCTTCTCTCTACCTATTCCCCCCCCCCCTTCCCCCCCCCTTTTTTTCTCTCCTGCTCTATTTCTGCCTCAGCATTCTTCTCATTCAGCCCAAAATCTTTAGGAGACCAGTTTGGCCTGTCTTTTTTCAGGTAGCTTACTGTGTAAAACCATTATAATGGTAAGTATGCTAAGGAATTTTATAGAGTATTCAGTCCACAACCAATGTTTAAGATGCAACTATCCAGGGGTTGTCCTCTTGGATTGGACCCAAGTGAAAGCATGATGTCACTGGGACCTTAATGGTCTTTCTGTATCTGTTCATTGTATCATTGTCTTCTTTTGATTCATAGACTAACAAGCGGTGCAAGGACACATATAAACAAAGGATAAAGCATTTGTCCTAAATAGGCTACAGTGTAGTTTCACTCTTAATATCACTGGTGTGAATCCCTGCAGTGCTGGAGGAAATCGGAGTGGCCATCATCAGCACTGCACCACACCATGAGTTGGAGATTTCCTGATGCAGTTTGCTCATCATCAGAATGCTCAGTCTGAGTCAGCATCTCTGGTCTACTTATAAATAATCTCCTCAATCTATTTTTTTCTCAAGCGGTGGTTTAACAAGTGCTTCATTTCAATCAAGCTTCCATTCATCTCAAGACTGAGTAAACAACAGATTTCTGCGTATGACTTGAGTACTGCTAAATCACTTTTAATGTGGAAATGGGTATTTATAGAGCCAAAGAGCAAATCATAATGGGCTTTAAAATCTATTTTATAGACTTATATAAAGTGAACAGACTGATAAATACAGTGTAAAAATGTATACAGATGTTTTATGAGAGTAGATTCCTCTTCTATTGCATTTAGGACAATGACTCAATTCATCAGCGTTTTAACTGTTGCTGAACTTTCTAGCAGGATTGGTTCTCCATAACATTCTTACAAATAAATACACATAGTTGACTATCAATCATTGTTAGTTCTAGCTAGTGTAATGTGGTATGACTCAGAGTCAGACTGAAGGGGAGAACTGTACATACGACCCACACGATCATGTCCCATTAGTGTTGATGTAAAATGAAGACAAAAAGCATCATCAACATTTTGAGTTTTCAATGCCCTTGGATTTATTGAAAAGCGACACTTTCAAGTAAGACAAAACTGCTGTTATGTCATAGTCATGCTATTTGAGTTTTGAGACAGAGTTTTGCAGTGCCCAGTTTAATTTACACTTTCATGTTAAAATCCCGAGACTCAAAACAAATGGGAAATATACATGTTGCAATAAAAGACAATAAAATCGATTTAAATGCAAAATGAAGTACAATCATTATCATTCTATTCTTACTTTTACTCACTTATTACTTTTTTCCATTTGTTATTGCTGGCTTAAGTCTATTTTTCCAGAAATACAGTTACTTTTCATTCACATTCCATATATAATCAGATTACTTGGGATGTGCCTGGCCAAACGATTGCACAACATGAAAATCATTGAGAGAAACTCAAGGTAATCAAGAATAATTCTTTGTATATTCTACGCATGCAGCATGACAGCATTTCATTGACTTTTCTTTCTAAAGGAATAAAAAACATCGGTAGCAGAGATGCTAAGGCTAATGCCCTGTGCTAAATTTACAGCTATAGGAGACTAGCTGTACCATATTTACCATTTAGATCTGGGACAAGGCAATGTTAGAATTATCCTAACATTATAATTGATGGAGAATCGTGATCATATTAGCTAATAAATTCCCCCCTCCCCAAACTGAAATGCATGCCTTGTGCAAATAACAACTTAAAATACTATCATCCAAATACTATAAGGTTTCATTTCATTAATGCATTGTCTATAGTTGTACAGAAAGGAACACAATCTCTAGCAGTAATTTCCAGTCAACTTGCTGTTCATTCTGAGCAGCTCCACACAGGTGCACTCAAGAGAAATCCTACAAATGCTACATATCACAGCGTGCAACAGTCGTTTGCACATTGTACCGCCAGTCATACGGAACCATCACCCATAGCTTATGTCAGACAGCATCACTGGATATAAATTGCACTATAATTCCATATTAAGACCCTGGAATTTGCTCTCACAGCTCAAAACAACTTTAATTGTAGTGATAGTCTGATTCTTGTCACAGCTTTAAATACTGAAGATCTGAGGAAGAATCTCTTTACTGACAGAGTAAATGTAAGGCAATAAACTACATTTTCCATGATTTCCACTCACGACCCACTTTATGGACTTTCTGGCCACATTTCTGAGTGCCTGGTTATATATAATTCCAAACAATCAAAAACTAACATTTGGGAGCTATACATGCATTTTTGTGGCAAAATAGTTACTCTCATATGGGTTATAGTATCTTGAAATACTAAGAAAAAAAAAGAACTGGATTGAACAATAAGACAATCAGAAACCCCATATAATTCAGTATAAATTCATTAAATCAAAATGAATTTAATGGAGGTACTCAGCTGAGCAGTGTTTAAATTCACAGGAAAAGTAGCAGTCATGCTTGGTGTTCAAATGTCTAACGATCTTAGTATATAATATGAAGCATATGTATTGCCATGTTTATGCATTATTGGACTTACGAATCAGTCCACATTATTGGTGAAGGGACACCCTAGTGCAGCAGTGCACAACTCCAGTCTTGAAAGGCCAGAATACTGCACAGTTTATTGATTCCCCTGCTTAAAGACATCTGATTCAACTTAACAGTTAATTACCAGGTTTAGGAGATGTGTTCAAGCAGGAAAATCCGTGCTGGACCCAGGCCCTTGAGGAGTTGTGCACTCCTGTGCTACAGCATGTGTCCTTTTGCATTAGTTAAATGTCATGATATCTGCGAATATAACATTTATGATTGATACATTTTTATACCCAAGGTGCTGAACTTAAATGGCTGCCATTACTTGTGCTTAAGTCAAAACGTGGACAAATGGGCTAAAACTGCACTATCAGCAAATACACACGGAAATAATAATTATATGTACATCCCGACTGAATACATTCTGAATAAAGGACACAGTCGGCTTTTACATGCTAGAGCCGTCAGTTCAGACAGCTGAAGCAGATGTACCATTTAGACGCACCGGCTGGTAAGTAGGAAGCACCATAGACTATGAGAAACAACAAAAATCTCACAAAGTCTGACATTTAAAAATGTCACCTACTGAGACCAATCCAGGGAAAAATGTAAAAAAAGAATACAGAAATCGTGGTAAAGGTGAAACTCGGGTCCTACAGAGGCTGCAACTTAAACAGAAGTACTAATCAAATTGAGGGCTTGTCAGCCAAGAAAGACGGGTTTGCCTGAAGCAGACTGAAAGAACCGATATACAGCACTGGGCTGAAAATCAAGCTTAAGTATCCACCTAATGGACGTGTATACAGGCTTTATATAAGCATGATGCTAATGTGCCTGAAGGAGGTGATGTTTAATGAGCATTCCACTGGCATTGGAGAAGGCACCTGCAGGACCTCTTATTTAGTTTCTCACACCCCACTAAGTGAAGACACAGCGACAGAGACATACTGTGTTGTGAAAGGTTCCCAGGGAGGCTTGGACGGTAATACTGAGCACAGGGAATCTATCAGATTATGACAGAACATGACTGAAGATCTTGCTGTGTCTATTTCAGTCAATAATAAGAGCCTTGGTGCCAAGAAAGAGAGGTAGAGATGACATTTTACCAACGGATGGATCAGATCTGAGGATACAGTGGTGACTGTAAATTACAAACATAGTGTGATATTAAGAGGTGTAGTAAGCCTTTAGTGCTTTTCAAAAAAAAGAGAGATGATGGGGTAGACACAACAAGATGAGCATTCAAAATAATAATAATAATAATAACAATAATTGGAGTTAGTTTCAAAGAAAAACGCTCCAAAACCTGTAGGTAAGAGGCACAGTGGTGTGTTTGAGTGAATGTTCACTGTGTCTAAAAACAGGAAGACCCCAAGAGGTGGTACATCTGTCAGACAACTGACAAGAAAATCTTTAGGTAGCTTTCATAATTCGGAGGTTGTCACATGTATATCTCGATGTTCCATTTCTGGTCCTTGGGTTTTGAGGCACTTGTGGCTGAAGCAATAGGGGTCTATACTGTATGCTTATTGATGTTCATTTCCACAATGCCTCTTGATGATCTCTAACCCAGGCAACCAGAGAACACTGCAGACTCCACTCTCTCTCCATTTTAGAGCAAGATAGCAAATAAGCAGCAGTTACCATGTTCCTGGTCTGGCAGGGAAGACTGAAATCTAAAACTGTGGTCCAGTATGCCACTTTCAATTCCGTCTCCTGCTTACAGCCTACACTGTTCAGTCCATATGATTGTTGACATGGTTGAACTCATCGGAACTTGCCTTGCCACCTTTTTTCTTGCCACTTGTTCCAGTGATGACCCTGTAGCAGCCACGGGCAATTTTATACATCCATACGACGTTGAGCACATCCAGACACACACAGGAGACAATCCAGGCCACCTGCGCGCCCAGGCCAAGCCTCTCGAAGGCGGGCGTACCAAACGTGCCAAACACTTTCGCCCAGTATGGCGGCATCACAGCGATGCGCACCAGGAAGAAGGCCACGGCCATAGCCACACCGTTAGCCACCACCAGCCGGTGAGAGCGAGGGTATGCCAGCGACTCAAAGAACCACCTGGAGAGAATGAATGTGTAAGTAAGGAACAGAAACCAAATATAATGACCACTGCAGCTCATATCAGAGAATTTCTCACCTTTGGTTCACAAATGGTGTTGATAATTCCGAAATAAGTCGGAAGTTTGCAAAATATGGAAGCACCCCACGTGTCTATAATGTTGGACCGAAATACAGAAATGAGCAATACGTATGAAAATAATAAAAGAAAAATACAGTTGGAAATTATTTCTAGTAAAAATAAACATTCATGTTATCATCAGTTTTGGAATTCCATACTGAATGACGATGCATACCAGCACATATCCATATGCATAGAGTGCCGCCAAGTGGTGACACACAAAAAAGCTGTCTCCCATGGTGCTCCAGTTGCAGGCTAGCAGCAGAAGGTCTGAGAAAGGGGAGGGGTGTGTGTATATCAGCAAACAGACATTATTTCCATCCATGTAATGGTAAAGCCTGAGTGAAATGCTTACCGTAAAGCAGGTAGCCACAGGTAATGGCGACATTGAGCTTTACCAAATTGGGATCTCCCCTATGAAGACAAAAAGAAAAGAGTAACACAAATAATACAGGAGTTAGAGACTAATATATATCTGTCAATTAAAATAAATACATCACCTTCAATAGCACAGATAAAATTATATCAAAATGTATATCAGTATAACAATATATCAGTCCACTGAGCGACACAAGCCTACTTCTTTGTTTCTATTACATTGCCTTTCAACTGACAAAATGTACTTTTGAATGCTCAGAGGGCTTAACATTGTAACCACCAGAAAAGCCATGTGAATATTAAATCTATTTGCAGAATGCACATAAAACCAAGCATAACTTAATCCCCACTCACAGACGTCAGAGTCTGACAAGCATTAGGCAGCACATGACTAGCTACTGGTGTGCTACTTGAGCTCCCTTCCAGCTCAAGCAGCTTGTTGACAGTCCTTTACTGGACAAAGACAGGGTGTGTGAGTGTATTGTGCCTTTGCCTGCCAGCTGCTCTTTGTGTTAGATTCAGTGCTCGCCCACGGAACTCTCTACAAAACAGATGATGTAATACCTGAGCTGATTTTATTGCTTTTACAGTGAGAAAGGATTTACCACACGTTGCATTTTCTCTATAAGATTTCCACACAACTAAAGGGAAAGAATACATTTGCTAACGCTGTTCTTTGAAATTATGAACAAATCAGCAGTGGCTCAAGAACATAGATTTTGATGCAGCTGGACAACATTAATAATGACACAGCCTCAAACAAAATTAAGTTGAGAGTCTATCACAATTGACTTACGCTACAGGCTAGTGAATTTTTAGAGGAATCCTGTAAAAGGCAGCTGAGAGACAATATATACAGTCATCATACAGTCTAGCAACTCGTTTTGAGTGGGTTCTTCAACTGTGTCTGATACAGCAAGTGTGTTTCCTGTGTGCAGGGCACACACAGAAGAACAAATATGCATCATTAACCTGGGTTGTCCAAACTGAAAAACACACCTAAAACTAGCTGAAACAGTCTGTGCATTAGAAAAGGGAGACACATTTTTCTTTTTTTTTTTTCTCAGCACTTACATGGGAAACAAGGTCCACTGTGGTGCACACGCATTTCTGATGTAGCCTTACTATCCACTCCATAATCCCTCTCACAATCTTTGCAATATCTTACAACAGAAATGGTTCTGTGCATCTTAGCAAAAACTATTTCAGACATCTTTTTGTATCAATTTCAAAATCTAATCAATGATATTTTCAAAATCTAGAATAATACTTGCACATAAATCCTACAAACATTCAATTACTTGTTCTTAAAATATTGTGCTAACAACTATCTTGGATGGACAAACACACAGATGGACATAAATAATGCCTCTACCAAGAAACCACGTCATTATCTGTTATGTTCGCTCCTCATTTTCCAACTGAAAACGTTCAACGAGCAATCATAGGGCAGCGTGATTCCTGCCCCAATGGGCTTTTATTAGTGCGTGTTGCAGTTCCTATTTTTAACCACTAGATGGAATAATAACTCTATGGAACTATATGGGGCCGTGAGCATTTCGCCCCACGTCAATGTCAATTTTATCATGTATCATGTATTTGTTGTCCAAAGTGCTTTACAACAATAATTACAGAAGCTAAAATAGAAATAAAATAATATCTGATTGCACAACATCAATGGAGATTCAATGGAACACTGGCTTACGGTATATCTGTCAATTACCAACATTTCTTTAAAGTTGTTGGCCACTCACAAGAGGTAATTTAAACTGAATTTATTTATGGAATTGTGAGTGAGGACTTTATAAAGTGTAACGTTTCTTAAAAGGCTGATCTAAATGGTGAAGCTCTGTTCATCTGCCCCATGGATGAGCCGCCACACCAACTAATACTACTTTATAATGTGTTAAGCAGTTACTAACCACTGTCACCTTCACGGATCCTTTTGCCCCAGTCAAAGAGGAAATCTCTTTCTGTCTGTGCTATATTACCTCCCCAAAAGAGTTTTTAGACTGATGGTATTCTTAGTCTGTGAACTAGTGACCCAGTATCAGGATGTATTTATTGATAGAGACCTCAAAGCACTTCTGTAAGTCGCTCTGGATAAGGGCATCTGCCAAAAGCCATAAATGTAAATGTAAATGTACTAAAGGGAGAAAGTGAAAGAGGAGTGTTCACAAACTGAATGCTTCTGCTTATCCTAGACAGGGTTGTGGGGAGCCTGGAGCCTATCCCAGGGAACTCGGGGCACAAGGCGGGGGACACCCTGGACAGGGTACCAACCCATCACAGGGTACAACTTCACACACATTCACACACTACGGACAATTTGGAAACACCAATCAGCCTTCAATGCATGTCTTTGGACAGGGGAAGGAAACCCCCAAAGCATGGGAAGAATATGCAGGCTCCGCACACACAGGGCAGAGGTACAAGGCAAACGTGCTAATCAATAAGCCACCATGTCCCCCTGATTTTATTATATACTAGATATAATTGAATTATGCTAATTCAATATGCTATATGCAATATGCTAATAAAATTTAAAGTCATTTGTAAACACTCCCCTATACATCATCTGTCCGTTTCTACTCTGCTGTTACTGGAGCACCGAGATTTCCTCACATACATACTACCGAATGCATGTAGGAGTGGTATTGTGCGAAACATGCGTCAGCCTGCCTGAGATTCGAGATCAAATAAATAATTGAACATTTCAGTCAAGTAAAAATGTTATTGTACAGTGACAATTATTAGGTTATTTCTTAAAATACATATTTTTCTTTATTTTTTCTGACTTCCTGTCTAAAGTCTGCTAGAACTGCTACACCTTTCTATATCCAAATTATGCACTTTATGGTAACAGTATTCTCTTGCTTCTTGGGTTGTTTTTGCATGCTGTGGCCCGTGTGTATAATGTGTAACATGCATTCTTAACAGTAAAGTGACTCTGCAATCGATATACAGTAAGTGGCAGGTGTCCAGTGGACGAGGTTGTGTGTGAAACCAGACACCACAGTGAACACCGGGCTCAGTTACACCTGTGAATGGTGCTGCTGTCACCTTCACTGACCTTTTCGCCCCAGTGAAAGAGGCAAACTCTTTCTGTCTGTGCTACACTAAATCTAAATCTCACCTGCTCTCTCTCTCTCTCTCTCTCATTCACTGTCTCATGCACACAAAGTTTCGAGCTCCATTTAGTCACCAGGCACCAGCAATAACAGACTATTTACATAAACAGCCATATTTACTATTTACATCTCCATGTCTCATCACCTTCCAAATCAATTTACTTCATCAGACGAACAATTCATGTCTGATGGCTTGATAATCTGATCTTTCCTTTCTCTCTATGTATGTATATGCACACATTTATTTAGATGTTTGTGAAGGACACACCCTAATCAGGCTACATACTATGTGACAACAACACACACAAGGCCCTATTATTTTTTTAGTCACCATGACGAAAACACAACAAATCCTGATAACCCTGTTCTGTCTGTAACCGATGTCACACATACTGTAGCTGTAGAACTCCTGGTAAATCTACATATACAGTCATGTCCATAAGTATTTGGACAGTGACACAACTTTCATAATTTTGCCTCTGTATGCCACCACAATGGATCTGAAATGAAGAAATCAAGATGTGAGTGAAGTGTAGACTTCCAGCTTTAATTCAAGGGGTTCAACAAAAAATATTGCATTAACGATTTAGGAATTACAGCCATTTTTTTTTTACATAGTACTTCCATTTCACAGGCTCAAAAGTAATTAGACAATTGAATTGATAAGCAGTTTAATGGCCAGGTGTGGCCTGTCTCCTTGTTATGTCATGACAAATTAAGGAGATAAAAGGTCTGGAGTTGATTCCAAGCGTCGAATTTGGTAGCTGTTCATGGGAACTCTCAATACGTGATCCAAAGAGGTGGCGATGCAAGTGAAGGAGGCCATCATTAGGCTGAAAAAACAAAACAGACCTATCGGAGAGATAGCAGAAACTTTAGGAGTGGCCATATCAACAACTTGGTACATTCTTAAAAAGAAGGAATGCACTGGTGATCTCAGCAACACCAAAAGGCTTGGAAGACCACGGAAGACAACTAAAGTGGATGATCCCCGAATTCTTTTCTTGCTGAAGAAAAACCACTTCACAACATCAACAGAAGTCAAGAACACTCTGGAGGAGGTAGGCCTACCATTGTCAAAGTCTACAATCAAGAGACACCTTCATGAATGTAAATACAGATGGTTTACCTCAAGATGCAAACCACTGTTAACACTCAAGAACAGGAAGGCCAGATTAGACTTTGCTAAAAACCTCTAAAAAAGCATGACCAGTTCTGATGCAAGATTAACTTACCAGAATGATGGGAAGAGAAGAGTATGGGGAAGGAAAGAAAGGCCTCGGGAGCCAAAGCATACCACAATTCTTAAGTGTATACTTTCTGCTCAGATTCAGTGAAATGCTGCAAAACTGATAGGACGGCACTTCACAGTACAGATAGATAATGACCCTACACCTATCACGAAAGCAACCCAAGAGCTTCTTAAGGCAAATTAAATGTTCTTAAATGTCCGACTTCAACTCAACTGAGCAAGCTTTTCACTTACTGAAGACAAAACTGAAGGCAGAAAGACCCACAAACAAGCAGCAACTACTGAAGGCAGCTGCAGTAAAAGCCTGGCAAAGCATTTCAAGGGAGGAAACTCAGCATTTGGTGATGTCCATGGGTTCCATATTTCAGGCAGTCATTGACTGCAAAGGATTTGCAGCCACATATTAAAAATACTCCTAATATTTATGATTATGTTAGTTTGTCCAATTACTTTTGAGCCTGTGAAAATGGAGGGACTCTGTAAAAACTGGTTAATACAATATTTTTGTTAAACCCCTTGAATTAAAGCTGAAAGTCTACACTTCAATTACATCTTGATTACTTCATTTCAAATCCATTGTGGTGGTGTACAAAATGATGAAAATTGTCACTGTCCAAATACTGCTGGACCTGACTGTATGCTAGTGTGCAAAACGATAACCCCATGGCTTCTCGGCCAGCAATATTTCAGACTTAGAACAAACCTGTATCTTTCACCTACCTAATGTACAGCATTTTATCACGTTCGAAAGTTCATCCCAAAGTCTATTTGGCCACGTACAAGGTCATCTTGCTTACACACATTATCTTCATTAGTACATGTTAAAGCATAATCTTCCTCCCAAGCCAGCCTCATGCTCATATAACTGAAAGTGTATTTTTGTGTGGGTGTGTGTTTGTGTGTCTTCTGTGTCTTCTGCAAACCATGGTGCCTCCTGCATAGAATAGATTAGGTTAATCTAAGTCAAAATACATAGCCACATGCTACTGAACTTTGTCATAAGTCAAATGTTCATAGTTGTTATCAGACTGTTTCTATCAGTGTGTTGCAACAGACATGATACAGAGCTCTACAAGGTAACTGGCCTTATGAACCTATTAACTAGTGTGTAAAAGGAAACCTACAGTACTCTAATACTGGTAGTATTTCCAAACTACCAGTGAAATACATTACAACTTCAGAATTAATAGCACCTTCATGAAAATGAGAAACAGATATTACAAAAAATAAAAAACAAACAAAAACAAAAATAATTATCATCAAAACTTATTTTTGTAAATAATATTTTCTGCTAAAATCATGTGTGGCAAAATTACTGGCTCTGTAATGAATATTAAAAAAAATGGAAACAAACTGTCATATTTTGGGAGGAAAAATTCTTTTCTTTCAGTCTCTTTAGGAATCTCTAAATTTCCATGGAAAATATTCACTATAAGGCCAGAAATTTATAGACACCTTTTATAGATTTATAGACCATTAGGCCCATATGTAAATTTTTGAACATTCCATTCCAGTAGTCCCCCTTTGCTGTTATAATAACCTCCACTCTTCAGGGAAGAGTTTGCACTAGATTTTGGAGTGTGATTGTGGGGATTTGTGCTCATTGAGCCACAACATCATTAGCGAGGTCAGGTACTGATGTCAGGTGAGGAGGCCTGGGGTGTATTCGGCATTCCAGTTCATCCCAAAGGTGTTCAGTGTGGTTGAGGTCAGGGCTATGTGCAGGCCAATCGAGTTCTTCCACTCCAACTTTGGCAAACCATGTCTTCATGGATCTTGCTTTGTGTACAGGGGCATTGTCATGCTGGAACAGGTTTGGGCCTCTTAGTTCCAGTGAAGGGAAATTGTAATGCTACAGCATACAAAGACATCCTATACAATTGTGTGCTTCCAACTTTCTGGCAACAGTTTGGGAAAGAGCCACATATGGGTGTGAGCAAACTCGCAACCCACTCAAACCCCACAAACTTTTGGCCATATAGTGTATATGTGGTTGCACACATCTAAAACCCCTTTATCATTCATTAGCACTGGGGAAAACCAAAAAGCTTTGTTGCTGATATGCACAAAAATACACAAGCATTTCATGAAGCAATGTATAATTCGAAAATGCAATTAAGCACAATCACAGCCATAATAAAAAGTTGTAAAAGTCTGTAAAAGCTGAAAATCTACCAGGAAGTGGACACATGCATTACTTTGGCTTCAGCAAATATTAATTGTTTCAATAAAAAAAAAAAACAGCATTTTCCAGAAACAAATGCACACCCTGAGATATAAATACAACTGTATATACAAAATGTGTTAATTATTTCTGCTCATTTTCTTAAAGGTGCCAATAATTCTGGAGTTGGCTGTAATGCGATATTCACCACAGGAAGCTACACAGTGGGCTTTTGCCCTTTACCAAAATTGTGCAGAAAGACATACAGAAAAGTGTGAAACCATGTCTAAAACTGACTGAGTGAATAAATGCTATGCTTTTAGTAAATCAGTGATGTGACATGTATTCACAGATTGTAGTCAAGGAGACAAAAGAAAAAGATATGAGAAAATCTCAGGAGACACAGAAAGGTGTGGGATTGTGAAGGGAACCTTTCTGACTTGTTCAAAGGAAAAAAAATGCACTTCAGAACATCACATAGAAACATACACGCCACAAGAAGCGTCATGACAAAAGCACAGACGCGCAGGCAGGCAGACAGACAGACAGCTGTTAGAAAGGAGCGTGCACATGCTTATGTGTGTAAAGGTTTTTCAAAAGCTCTGACAAGACAAGCTTCTTTCACTGAAGGTGTGGTGGTGATGGTGGGGGTTCACCGCAGCCTCCCTATTTCCTTCAGTCTCTCATTTTTGCCTCATAAGCATATGCTGGCTGAGGCAGCTCTGAGGCACAATGAGACAAAGAGTAGCGGGGGGCAAGTGAGGGTGTCACATGATGTGAGTGAGAGGGAGAGAGAGTCTGGGCATCTGAGAATGAGCCAGAGCCAGAGAAAGAGAAATGGGGAGGCTGTTGTGTGCTGTGAAAAGGCACGTTGTTGGGAGAACTAAGAGCTCTCTGATTCAGAGGGGGACAAAAAGTACAGAGACCAATATAGAGAGACAGCAAGATGACATACAGTAGCTGGAGGAAAAACAGTAATATGAGAGAGTAAATCAGAGGACTAGGAAGAGCAGAAGGATAGATAGCCAGATAGACAGACGGAGCATAAAGAACTAGATAGGCTGAAGGGTGGAAAAAAAGAAAAGGGACATGGAGAGATTGGGGAAAAGAGGGAGACCACAACGGAGACATTACCATTCTTCTCTCTCAGGATGCAAAGATGCAGACCAGACAGGCAGCAGGCAAAAAAGAACAGAACAGAAAGGAACAGAAGAACAGAAACAGAGAGAAAGACAAGAGGACAAACAGATATGAGAGAGCCGTTCTGTGCTTAGAGAGGTCAAGACACACCTCCAAAACTCCAGCCTCACAATGCAGGAGCACTCTAACATACCCATTAGGCGTGTTTCCACTGCAAGAACCTTTTCAGGAACCAAGGAACTTTAGGTGCATTTCCACCAGAGGAACCAGGGCCTATTTTAGTTCCTGGGCCATAGATTATTTTCAGCAGGTCCTTTTCTATAGATGGACACTAGCATACTGTTCTATTCGGGAAAAACTTCTGTGGTGAAGTTTGCTGTAGTAAACATCACTAATTGGTAAACTATTCCCTCTCAAGCTAATGACCGAGGCTAATGGTTTACAGAGTTAGAATGTTTTTATAGGAACAGTTAACAATCGTCCTCCATGCCTGTAACTGGTTTAAAAAACTCATTGATGCATCATTACAGATGTATCAATACCAATTTCTTCAGACTGTTTTTTGGTGCTCGTTGATAGTGGTAATGATACCAAAACTGAAATGAGGAACCTACTCAGTACGTAGAAATCTGGGTCATCATGGATGCTTTCCTGGCTTGAATAGCGGCTACAAAAAAAGCATATGTTAGCTAATAGGCGCTCATTATTTATACTGTTAGCTTTAATTTCCTTAAAGTGCTCATTTTACTTGATTTCATGATTTAGCTAGCTATGTTAGTTACCTTGGATCAAAGAAGGCTTGCAATGGAGAAGGGTGACTTTTGTTTCACTTAAGAAAAGCATTTATGTACAGCTGTAAAAAATAAATAAATAAATAAATAAATAAAAATAAAAATAAAAATAATGCTTCATTGTGCGGGAATTCCTCGTTGTCAAGGACCAATAATGGCTGACTGTCGATAACTGATTTTCATCACATTATTTTGTCTAGGCCTGTAGACATTTCACATGGATACCTGATACCATTATTGGTAATGATGCATCCCTAAACATCATCATATATCAACAAAGCAAATGTAATAAAGAACCACAAACACCTCCACGTTCTCTGTGTGGCTGTCATTTTGCTGTGTTCTCACACTTTGTCTCTCTAATTTTATATTATACATTACAGTCTCTGCAGTATGGTAGTGTAGTTCTCATTGAGCATAGCCCAATATCTGTTCCTCAGAAGGTTCCAGAATCTCAGTGGAAACACACCTACTGACGTAAAGGGGAACCTGTCTCACTGAATAGTCCATAGAAAGCTATGATCCATTCAGACTTTAGCAATCTTAACAGACATTGGTAAATTATCACAATTTAAATTTTGGAATCTTTTCCAACAATTTGAGTTTCCACAGAAAAGCAGTGCTCACTGGTAAAATTGACAAATGTTACATAACCAAATTAGTCTCAAGCTCTCACTAAATGCTTGGAGGGAGATGGTCAGTGTGGAGTGTGGAAGTGAATGAGCAGCATTCCCCTTTAAGCTCCTTGTCTTCCTCTTACCAGACTGGATCTGCGTTGACGGCGTCATCAAACCACAGGATGTAAAGGCAGAAAAGCCCAACAATCACAGCGTGGACAGTGGACACAAGCCTAGGGACGCAATAACATGTCAGTATTTTGGAGACAGACAGAGAAGTTCACTAATCTGATAGCTGACCAATGCACTGATGGGGGTTTGGAATAGCACCATGTAGACTCTGGAGAAATTCTGCTTTGGGTATTAAAAAAATAAGGCTTAAATTTGCCTCTCCTGTCCCTGAGGTTTCAATAACAGCAGCTGAAAGTGAAAACATTCCTTTTTTCATTGTATGAAAGAAGCAGGATTGACAGATGCTTATCGCACTTGACTACAGTGTCAGGAAAGCTGCAGATGTGCTGAAGAAGTCTTTGAGTGGCACACATCTGCCAGAAAGACATCAGCTGAGAAATGATGGAGTGCAGCTTTAAAATGCTTTTTATGGCCAAAATGTATATGAAGCTCTTACAGAAATATGCGTGCTGAGTGCAAAGGTATACCCAGCTGCATTCCACAAAAGCCAACAGACACGTTTCTTTACTAACAGACACACTTTTAGTTCAAATACTGTGCAGGTTAAAGGTAAAGTTTGGGGCCTCATTTTTTAAAAGTTCAGTATCACTTCCAATAGCATATTCTGTAAAACCAAGCCTAACACTGGGCCTGGTCTTTTTCTATCCTAAAGGAAACCTCCACCCTGAAACATATTAAATATTTTTATGTTGAATTATTTGTGATGTGTTTCGCGATTCTGGTTCTGTGTTTTCGTTATTCCTGTGAGAAGTTGGCTGTTGTGTTCTGGTCTTATGTCACATTGTAATCTCCAGCACAGCTCCAGAACAATGATGTTTAATAGGAGAAAAATTCCAATGATCTCAAAGACAAGGGATAACGGACCACAAGAGCTAGTTTTCTCACTAATCATTTCCAGTGACACTGAATATCATATTCAGGATCGACGCTGATGTAATGAAAACAGCAAACATTGGACTCAGAGTTCCAGAATTCAATGCAGCTATGTGATGAGATAAAGAAGAGACTAGACTCAGCTAGTTAGTGATCTATGAGACGGTGGTATTAGAATGAAAGTTGAAGCTTGTCTGTTTGAGTGGAGTGTAGAGATGAGGAGGTGAGAGAGCTGGACAGACTAAAGCACTGCTGCATCACTCTCTTTAGGTAGAGATGACGTGAGGGCTAAAACTAACGCTGCATTCGTGGTGCCTTGTAAGTGGTTATTTGCATTTTGTAATGACATCATTTCCCACTTCGGCACGTTCATCGTGCGAAGTGAAAAAAAAAAACCCTGGGTGCCTCCATGAAAGCACATTTTTGTTTGCTCCATCAGAGCATGTAAAGCTCATAAAAAGCTATGCACACTTGTACTTTTAAACATTCATGCAATATTTTGGACTGAAATTGCAGTACAGCAACAACAGCAGATAATAGCGAGAAGCGTTAGCAACAATTGAAGAACACGTGTTAATAATTAAGATGATCATGCAAGTCGTTCAGGGTGGATTTTTCCTTGAACTCTCATCCAAATACTCAAGTTTCAGCTATAATGTAATGTGTAAAATGTAATGTGACTATTTATGGGTGTTGAATCTGCCATTGTGATCTTTTACAGCTCGCTTGCTTCAGGAGACACTAGTGTACCTTTCAGACATGAGACAAAGACTAGATTAGAGACTGTGAGACACATTTAACAACATAAAGGGAACCAGAGGCGTGAGTTGATGATACATGGTATATTATGGGAATAACTAATAATAACACACTGACTTAACACAAACATAACAGATCATTTTAAACACCTTCAAAGCAGGATAATGTTATACTGATGTTATTGTGCACTGAATGTGATTTATTATGTTTGTGTTGAGTCAGAGTGTGTGTGTGTGTGTGTGTGTGTGTGTGTGTGAGTTGTACCTGGAGTTCCACTCGTTGAGTTTGTTAGGTGGGAGTTTCCCATAGCCCTGTGTTAATGTAGACGACACTAATGGGCTGACTCCAGAGAAGAACAGCTGGAACCCGATGAAGCTTCCAGCCACCACGTACAACTCTCTTGCCTCCATCACTCACCTGCAACACACACAAATCAGATAGTGAGCAGAAGTAATGTGTGTTTTTCTTTAAAAAGAAACAAAACCTACAGATTTTACACCTGTCTCATTGTCTGAGTCACTGAATTAAAACAATTGCGTGTTCTCTAAAGCAATTGCTCAACTGTAGCAAAACCGAGTTCAACTGTAGCAAAACAAACGCTTTCTCCAGAAAACAACACAGACTGGTTCAGCCAGCATTTTACCTGCAAGGGAACATGTTACTGCAATGGTAGCTGAGAATGCACTGATGAAAACAACTATTCAGGACTGATATAAGAGAGAACTAATTGCTGTATTTTTCTTTATAGACAATCAGAAAATGTACACCATGTCTTAGCAATCATGATACAGATTGAGAAATAAGTGGGGTTGAGTTAGCAGTAAAGGGAAGAATGTATGAACATACAGTTACACATGTTAGAACCTGAAGTGAAATGGTTTGAGAAAATATGTGAAGGTAGTACAAGGAGAAATGTTGTACAATATGTAGGAGTGAAATTAAAAACAGACATGCTATGTGTGTGCTGTTGTAGAGTAGGGTCAATGTCTCTCAGTACACTGTAAAAGCTATCCTGAGTGCTCTGGGGTTTCTTCAGTTCACTTTCAAATTTTCTCCCCCTCTCTCTGTTTTACACACACACACACACACACACACACACAATGTGCAAATATAAGCACAGTCTTTTACATATACTTTTTCTCAACTTCAAAGCCAGACTGCTAGAGGACATTACAGTAAGGAACAAAAATGCCACATTAGCTCGGCAACACACACTGCGCTAAACAATAATTCTGAAATAACCCTAAAATGCTCATTGCTGAAGAATTCTGGTAATATGTGTTTCCCAATATGCTGCATTTACATGCACATCACAATCTATGAGGCTTCATTTAGACAATCTCACATATCCATCACTTATCTTCAATCTTCAGACTTGGACCACATTCATACACTGACACTTCAGTAAATCTGATCTCTGTTTAATCGCAGTGTCTAATTCCACCAATATGATCTGACAAAGAAACAAACAAACAAACAAAAAAAAATCAGGATTTCATCATTTCCACATGATGCCCCAACACGGCCTTTTCCTCAGAGTCAAATTCCTGTGTTACAAAGCTCCACACAATCAGACCCTGTCAGCAAAAACAATGGACTAAAATCCCAAAATCTGATTAAAATACCAGCATAAACAAGGAGCAACACCTTTTCCCCTAAGAAAGGTTTAAATAATTAATCTAACTAGGTAAGCAGCTGACAATGCAGTAACAATAGGCCATTGATTAAGGAGCATGGAAAGACCAATGATCAAATGACTCGCTGCCATTCTTTCCTTTATCATGAAACGGAGATATGGTTGTCCTGCACAGCCCTTAAAAAAGGCTTTAAAAAAGTCCACCATGGCTGTTACATACTGAGACACTGAGGCATAAAATTCACAACAGATACTGCTAGTGTAAAATGACTGGATGTGGAATTGTTTGATTAATGCGATATGATCGATTATAGTGTTTCATGTTGTAAGATATGCTAATGAACTGGTGTAAAACAATAAAAGATGACACGAACGAATTAATGACACAAAGGGAAATAAACCCATCAGTTGTAGAAGCTTTACTCTGCCATATTAAGTGAATAAGTAAGGTTAAAGATGCACCACAGTGAGCATCAGATGCCTTAAAATGGGGTGGATATATAGGAAGAACGCTAGCAAGGTACAGTATAAGACTTCACACAGTATAGAATTTCATAATCACTCCAGGTTTTTATTTCAACCCTCGCTCGTTTAATAGAAAGGCCAGAGAGTGAAGATATAGCAAGAATGAAGCATGCACTGATCCAGTACTGTGTACTGCCATCAGGGCTCACACTGGCCTAAAACGCTGGAATGGTATCAAACCAGATGAGACAATTTTACAATCTAACCCATGCTATGAATGTGTGGAATGCTGACTGATTGACATAAATCATGCACACACCTTGTTTTAAAGAAAACCAGCAGGGAGTCAGTATTATTGAGGATGAGGGTGTATTGTATTGCTATCAGGTATCAGCTGAAATCCAGAGCTGTATTGATGGTATCTTGTCAGAAATGGAAAAAGGTCAGATCACTGCATCATTATGCAGAAGATCCATGCACATACTGAGCCTGTGGGAAATCTCTTTGTTGGCTGTAAGAATATATTTTAATGAACCACATCCTGTATTAGCTATGAGCTTATTACTGTCATGTGGCATCTTCAGCTTTGATTATGCTATTCATCTGATCAGTGCAATCCTGATTGCTGACACTGCTGATATTCCGACACAGATATAAGGCGCACGTCACATACACGTCCACACAGAGCAGACTGTAATTGAAATGCCAGAGAATGCGACACTGATAGTTATGCGCGCGCACACACACACTCGAACACACACATACACACATTTCTAAAGCTGTTACCAGGGGCATAGTCGTGCATTCCACATTTCCTATTGGTACCAGCAGATCTAAGATGCCAAATGTGTGAAAAATCTTTTACATTGTCTAACCAGGCTGAGCATCTCTTTGCCCAGAAGCGCTGGATTGCAGGCGAAAAGCGCACAAAGCTGCCAAACAACAGCCGCAGCAGCAACACTGGAGCATATCAGAAAAAATATATCTCTAATGTAATGTTGTTATCGTGGACATATCTCCCTGAATATGGGAATATGGACCAACCGAGGCTCGTACAGTAGCGCTGCTCAGAGAGACTTATATAACAAACAAACAGCTAGATGTAGCCTCACCTCAGCCTGTTAGAATGGCCTGATATTTTCTAAACAAATTGCTAGTCAGTGCTAGCTACCTGCTTTCAGTCGCATAGGTCTGAGTACGCAGCACTCGGTCCGGTTTTCCTTCCGTCTGTCTTCACTTCCCAAACTTAGCTAGCCGGTCAGCTAAAAGAAAGGAAGAAAGAAAGAAAAAAACACACACACATCCTTCACGGACTACCGGCAAAAATGAGAGAGTCGCGAGACCCTGGTCATGTCGTACCTCCAAAAAACAACTGCTAGTTCAGTTAGCATTCGTCGCATTTGTACGCTAACTTCTTTTCTGCAAAAGAAGTATTGACAGCTTGAGCTAAACGTTAGAGCTAACAACACAAACTCACACTCACACTCTCTCTTACACACACACACTCACACACACACACACATACACACACAACCCGCCTCTCAGTACACACACCCCTTCGCCAGGCCAATCCCACTGCATACAAGGGGAAATTGAACACAGGCTACTTCTGAAACCGCATACTACCGTACTAAACAGTATGCCAAGTCCTTACCCAGCGTACTATTTTGCCATACTGTTTAGTACGGAAGTATGCGGTTTCGGATGTTGCCACGCACGAGCGCAAAGGCGCTCAGCACTATCTGAGAGAATGGTTATTCTGTAGTAAGATAAAGCACAGATCATACCTGATTAAAATCCATGGCTCATACACAACTCTGCTCGTCTACAGGAGCAGGAGCAGTTCAACTAATGTCAATCTTCATAAAGTGCTCATTCATATATCCATACATTTTAAATTCCATTAATATACTGATTACCTCTTTTGAGTGATTAAGGAAATGTTGCTATTTCTCAGATTTGACCCAATGTTCCATTGATTTGCTCACCTTTCTAAATGATAATCATGGAGATGAGTGCCAATTAGCTCCATAGAGCTATTATTGCACCTAGTAGTTAAAAAAAAAAAAAAAAAAAAAGGGAACAGCAACAAGTGCACACAGAGGCCCACTGGGACAGGATTCACGCTGCCCCATGCTCACTTTATGAATGACGAAGAAGAGAAGCGGACAAGACAGATAATGATAGAGTTGTAAGGGATGTGCTTTCACGCCAAATTGGGCTAGTTTAAAAATACTCAGAGGCTGCCAAAATCTTTTTTTATAGAAAATAATCGGTAATAAATCTATACATGTCTCATGGGAAACACACCTACTGTATCAAACACACTTGAACAAAGGAACATCTAAAACCACTCAAAATGAGCTGCTAGACTGCATTCTGTATGACTGCCTATTATGGGCTTACTACTTAATTTTGTTTGAGGCTATGTCAGTTATTAATGTCATTAATGTCATCCTGACCCACTGAAATCTACGGTCACGAAACACCGCTGCCATAACTAGTAAAGTAACACTCTTTTGGTTCACCTTAATATTGGTTCTGTTAATATTAATAGATTGCCACCCTGCAATCTATTGAAATATAGAAAAAAGCTTAATTTTTTTTTTTTGTGCCAAAAGTGTACAAGTGAAGTCATTTTGGGAAAACTGGGTGTTAGATTAGACTTTTTATGTTTTTCCTTTGGCCCCTGTTCCTATAAGGTATTTTAGTGCCACATAAACATATCCACTCCTTCCCTTTATGGATAGTTGGTAATTTAATGTATTTAAGAGCTGATCCAAAAATGACCATGATCAGTTCTTTTCATTCATTCATTCATTCATTCATCTTCAGTAACCGCTTTATCCTGGTAAAGGATGCAGTGAATCCAGAGCCTATCCCGGGAACACTAGACACAAGTCGGAACACATCCCAGATGGGATGCCAGTCTGTTACAGGGCACCATGCACACACACATTCACATGCTTACTCATACGTAGGGGCAATTTAGAGTAATCCACTTACTGGCAAGTTTTGGGAGACAGGAGAAAAACACAGAACATAGAGAAAACCCAGAGAGAACAAAAACTCCACACAGACAGTAACCGTGTATTGAACTGGAGACCCTGGAGCTGTGAGGTGGCTACATTTGGTTCTTTTCCCAGGAATAATACTAGTGGTACAATAAATATAGTTAGCCATACTGCATATGTAGTCATTATTGCATTTACTTTTTTACTTTAATTTTTCTATTACATGTGGTTGTTGCATTATTTGTTAATAACATAAGACATTACTGAAAAAAAGTGTTTTTTCCCTCAGGTAAGTAAGTACATACCAGGAAATATATTACCATGCCTTTCTCTATCCAAGTAATCCCACACAACTTCAGTTTCGTTGTGGTCAGTGGTCCGAGGAGGCCAGTTTTCTCCACTCCAACTGGATTGGGGAGTGATTGGATGGTTGTTATTGTTTTGAAATCAGGTTTTTACTACCACCAATTATAATCTGTTTATATTCCAGAATACCAGAATCAAACAAAATTTACACTTATTGCTCAGATAAACTGCTTTAATAAATACACTATGTAGCCAAATGTTTGTGCACATCTGACCATCACAACCATATCAGGGTCTTCCTCAAACTGTTGCCACAAAGTTGGAAGCACTCAATTGTAAAGGATGGCTCTGCTGTTGAATGCTGTAGCATTACAGTTCCCCTTCACTGGAACTAAGGGGCCCAAACCTGTTCCAGTATGGCAATGCCCCTGTGCACAAAGCGAGCTTCATGAAGCCATGGTTTGCCAGCATTGGAGTGGAAGAACTCGAGTGGCCTAACCTCAATCCCACTGAACACCTTCGGGATGAACTGGAACACAGACTGTGTGTCAGGCCTCCTCACCTAACACCAGTGACTGACCTCAATAACACCTTTGTTGCTGAATGAACACAAATCTCCACAGCCATGCTCCAAAACGTAGTGGAAAGCCTTCCCAGAAGGGGAACTAAATCTGGAATGGGATGTTCAACAAGCACATATGGGTGTGATTGGTCAGGTGTCCACAAACTTTTGGCCATATAGTGTAATTTTTTTTGGATGGCTCAAAACCTCTGCACAGCTCTATATACCACTTGAATATACAATTACATAGTGTTTGAGGTAAATACTGTTTATAGGCCAATATACAGCAACTGCTTGTAGTCTGATATGATTTCTCTACGCTCAGTGTGTCACCCTCTTCTTCCCTGCATAGGACCTTCATGTCTGACCAGATATTATTTGGGTGGTAGGCTATTCTCAGCACAGCAGTGACATCAGGTTCACAGAAACTGGACAACTCAAAATTGGAAAAACAGTACCTGGTCTTTTTCTAATTTTCAACAGTTCGGTTTTGGTGAGTCTGTGCCCACAGTAGCCTCAGATTCCTGTTTTTGGCTGACAGGAACCTGATGTGGTCTTCTGCTGTTGTAACCCAACCTCCTCAAGGTTCAACATGTGCATTCTGAGATGTTTTTCTGCTAGCCACGGTTATAAAGAGGGGTTATAAAGGGGTTATAAAGAGGGGTTATTGTGTTACCACAGCCTTTCTGTCAGCTCGAACCATTCCCATCTGACCATTCTCTTCTGACCTCTCTCATCAACAAGGCATTTCTACCTTGCTGGTGTTTCAGCCTGTCTGGCACCAACAACCGTGTCGTGGTTGCTGAGATTGCATAATAATAATAATAATAATAATAATAATAATAATAATAATAACCACTACATACACACAACTTTGAATCAATGATTTTATTTGTTTGCTGCAATGCCCCACATTTCCTGCTGTGTACATACTTAGCCATGGATTTAAAGGATTTAGACATGTAACAGAATTTTTTAATCTTTATTTGTCTCATGAATACAACAGCCATATAGTCAGGCAATGTTTTTTAGTCAGGTAGTCATGTTTTATGTAATGTTTAATAGTCAGGTAATGTTTTATACCTTTATACCTAGGGCAGTGGCAAAGTGACATGCCTGACATTTTTATAAAGAGTGTACCTTCAAGTGTGTTTACAAAACACGAGGTATACTTCCATCATGTGTAGCAGCAGACTAAATTCTGTGAAAAGCAACGACTCTTTCTTGTATTTTACTGTTTTTCCACACATAGGCCTAAGACATCCCCTTTCCTGCTTGAACCCATTTATTAGATGTGTCTTGATAATGAATGGTCTTATTGCTTCAGTGCAAAAGAGACTCTAAAGGTAACCTTGCCTTGGCCCCAAACATTTCTTAGAACCTCTTTTAAAACAGCTGAATGTCCTGCTCAAAGATTTCAGGTCATTTCTTTATTCAGCGTATTCCTGCTAACATGCACTCATCCTGCCCGTAATTGCAAGATGTCTGGCAGGTTCAGTGCTTCCTCAAGTCCTCAAAAAGCATGTGGCCAAGTTTGCTATTACAGACCTTTATTTTCATTTATAGCCTTTTAAAAGGGAAGGGACGTCAAAAGGCTCTTTTGAAATGACATATAGGTATTATTTCACTGCCACTGCTTCCTTTCATTTTCATGAAATTTGTCAAGACTGCATAGTCAAATATAGGCTTATCCGATATTCATTTTTCATTTCTGGCAGGAATCAAATAACAATTTCATAACTTCATTACCTTCCCAGTTCTTCATAACTTTCATAACTATACTCAATCCACATGATCAATATGAATAACAGATATAAACATATATACAACCTTCATTTATCTTATCTGCCATGTTAGATGTATTTAATAAAAATGTAAATGCATTGCAAACAGGCATGCAAAATTGTTGCTTATTAAGTCAATTAGAGTCAATTATGATTACGGAGGAAGACTATTTTATGGCTTATAAAGGTAAAATGTAAGACTCATTCTGAGAATGTATTATGTATTATGTGAGAATGTACTAAATTGGTAATATACTGTGTAATTATTTAACCATTGGGAACATCACAAATCACAGCTAACAATTCTGGTCATTTTTTTTTGCCATCGCTGCCGCATTATGAAGGGAACATTATGAAGAAAATCCAGTAGGATTTTCAGAACATGACAGAAATGGTATTTTGTAATTTTACAGTCAAACCTATTCAGACATATTACTTAAGGTATATGGAAGTTGACATACAAAGGGTGTCTGGTGAGGAAAAACTGCCCTGCAGATGAATACATGAACACCAGGAGGCAGTCTTGTCAGATGCAGGAGCCACAGAAATCAGCTTGCCAATAACTTGCATAACAGGAATCATGTTTGTGTGATAAGCCCTGTGGCAGCACAGTTTTGAAGTCTTATGTAGCCGGAACATCACATAACAACCAGCCTCATTATTGTACTGTGAAAACAGATTTGCTAAATGCCACTTCACATTAGAATCAAAAATCCTCGAACCCCTCAAAATCCTATTTGGTTCATACCTATTTATTGAAAAAAAAAAAGAAAAAAAGAAGCAGAATCCAGTGGTATCTAGTTTTTAATTCCTGCATGACAGCTCTGTTTAAGCCTGGACTGTGTCTGTGCGTGTGTAGGAGTGTAAATCAGCATGGGGTGTTTTTGTTGATGGTGCTTTGCATAGCATTGTGCCATAAAACACCTACACAGAGCAAAAAATCTCCCCTTCTGCTCATGACACTTTACACATCTACATCTATTTTGCAGTAATTATGCCCTCTCTTCTCTCGATAAACAATAAACAGTCATGAAGGGCAACTCATGCATTTAAATGCATACAATGAGCCTCCTACAATAAATCCTTGTCGAAGAATTTGTGCAAGAGTACTGCAGTTTTCCAAGCAAATAGAGAAAAAATATTTTTCTTTTTAGTAAGCTTGATCACCTCCATTCCACTTGAGAGAAGAATACAATTATTGCTATTATAACTAAGATTTTTTTTTAGATTTTCTGCTTATTTATGTTAATATTGCATTTTTTACTTTTTCCTTTCCTCAGTTTTATATAATTAAGATGAATATTATCCTTCTCTCCCCTCCTTTCTCTTGCTCTGTCCCTATTAACATTTTACTCTTTTTGTCATCCTGGCACTTGCATTCACATTTTCTTCAACACCTATAAAAATAACATTCTGAAGAGAAGAACAGTAAGGTAAATAAACAGTTAAGGTAAGGCAAAGAATCGAAATGTCTGTGCAAAGCTGCATTGTGCTAAATGTTTTATACGCAATATATTTGTTTTCAGCTCGCTGCATAATATAGTTTAAATTTCATTCTAATGATTAATTAATGATAGAGCCAACCAGTTGTATTTATTTCATTTAAGACCATAAGGTAGAAGGAAAATGAACTGTCTGTCTATAACATCTGTCTCAGTGGAGAGCCGTCGTGCAGCGTGATGTCTGAGCGACGAGGCTGAGTGCTAGGTGGAATGACAGAGGACGCTCGTGCTGAGGGACCTTTGGCAAGCTGTGGCACATAACACCTGTCAGAGGGCCTTACCTGCCCGCTCTCTCCCTCCCGCACAGTCAGCCAGCACACATCTGTCAGTCCCGTCTCAGCATGGAAGGAGTGAAATACAGTTTACTGTGTACAGGCTTAGAAAATAAACCACGTGTAACGAAGCAGATTTTACACAGTGCTCGATTTCATCTTCGACAGCCTTCAGTCCTGCAGACGAACATCTGTTAGCTGTTAGTTTATCTTAGCAGAAACATCTTGTATCTTATTGCATAGTGCTTTTGAAATGCATTACATAAATTCCTTTGTAACTACACTGCATCATTCATAATGAAATGATGAAATATATACATACAGTGTGTGCAGTGTTTATATACACACACACACACATATATATATGTATATTATATTTTTTATATATATATATATATATATATATATATATATATATATATATATATATATATATATATATATATATATATATATATATATATATACACACACACATACATACATACATACACACACACAAACAAACATACAGCACTGAGCAAAAGTCTTGTACAAAAGGCACACGTAAAGCAAAGAAGCCATTAAAAATGACGCAATTAAACATTTCCTGCATAAAGACAATCTTCTAAAGATTGATAAAAAGCAGTATACAGCACTAAACAAAATAAATATTTGTCTTAACAACACTTTAAAATGGATCACTCCTCTACACTTTGGTAGTTCTTTAAGGAAATTAGCTTATATTATTAGTTCTTCCGGAAGCTTTTTTTTTTTTTAGGTAAACCCTCACAGCCAGAATTAATTTTTTGTCTGAATATGTAATATGTTACTTTACTAACATACAAACATTTTTCCTGGAAAAGTACAGAAATCTTTGTTGTTGTTGTTGTTTGGTTTTATTAATTTCTTATTTTTCCCCTAAGGATAATTAACACAAATGTTTCCATAATGTTGTTTTTGTCTAGTGTTTTTTTGTCTTTGCGTTACGTTGTAAAGACATGGTGAAGAACATTATGAATTTAGATTTTCTGAACATGGCAGAAATGTTACTGTGTAATGTCAGCGTTCTGATGATGTTCTGTATTAGGGTGTGTTATCAAAATGTCAAAACCTGGTGCCACTTGCTGCACAAACCCTGCCATTTGTTGCACTTTAGAAACAATGAACTTTTTGTACTGTATTGTGCCTTGAGGACGGAGTTATTACTAAATAGGCCACAGCCTTCTTGAATCTGATTGGTCATCAGGTGTTGATTAATTTTCCATAACAGCAGCTCTGACAGAAGTGTCGGCTGTAATTCAAATCACAGCTTTATATTAATGCACTTGTTCTAATACCTTATTGTTTCTATAGTAACAGCTCATACACAGGAACCTGTATGGTGGACACTCCACATAATCTAAAGCTAATAACTGTTGTGACCTAATGTTAATGGTCACTACATTAAATGTAAGTATAAATGTTTAAAAAGTATGACAGATTGTTCATTAATGAATTAAAAACTGGAATCATTAGTACTTCAGATCACACCACCCCGTCTTTCCTATAACAGCAAATCCTGTCCTGTTTTATTCCTTACATATAGTATTTAAACATCATCTTTATTATTTCACAGTGAATGTATACCCACTCATGCCATTTAGTGTCAATTTGTGGAAGTGAAAAGAAAGACACAGGCACACACAGGACATCATTACAGTACACAGAAAGGTAAGGAGGGACACAAGGTGTACATGCCAAAGTGATGCGGTGAGGGAAAGTTACTGAGATGCTGAGACGTTGCTGCCACTGTTCTGTCCTGCTGCAGTATCTCACTGCTAATTAACACTGATTACAGGGCAATTACAACACCGTTCATCACATCCTTATTAGTTTAGCCATGCAGAGAGACAGAGAGAGAGAGAGAGAGAGAGAGAGGGGGAGAGAGAGAATTGTCATGTATATGTGTAGACAGGAGAGGTGAAGGAGGAAATGCTGTATGAGTGTGAGAGAAATTGTGAAAGTGGTAGAACAAGGCTTCGCATTTCACCAAGGTTCTGCTGAGTGTGCATGTGTCAAAGAGCGAGTGCCTGCGACAGGTTTTTGTCCTATAAGACTGCACATGTATGATGAAGCACATCTACATTTCTGAATATTTCCCCTGTGCAAATGTGTTTTGTGTCTATCTGTGTGTGTGTGTGTGTGTGTGCCTCTGCATGGTGAGTGGGAGAGTTTTTCGAATGAGGTGAAAAGAGGCTGTATTGAATGAATATTTATACTATCGATTGTTGTGCTGTTTCCCCCTTCTCTCTCTCGCTCCGTCCCTCCTATTTCTTTCCTCGCCAGAGAAGGAGGTCAAAAGTCACTCCCTCCTCGTTGTCACAGTTGCCAATCACCTCCCATTCTGCAGCACCCGTTGCCCTGGCAACCAAGGGATTCAGTTGCCAAGCACCCAGAGCTATGCACGTAATAGTTATTTATATATTTATTTATATCTTTTATCTATTTATTCATTCAGTGAGAGTGAGGATGAATGCTCACATACACGCAAACACACACATACATGCAGACACATGCGCGTGCACACACATACATACGCACACACACACACACACACACAGAGGATGTGTAAGAGGTACAAATGGGAGCCTCAGGTGACTAATAGTGATTATCATTATAATAACAGTGATGTGGACAGGAGCAGAATCTATGCACTCTCTCTCTCTCTCTCTCTCTCTCTCTCACACACACACATACACACAGATTTTGTTCATCTCTTTGTCTCTCCAACACGTAGAAGCCCAGTCCTTAGATAAAGAGAACTCGGATGATAGAAGTATTCCATAGCGATTTCCTCTGCACACACACACACACACGCACACACACACACATTATGTATCTTACTATCCTTTTGAGGGGATCGTTCATTGACATATTTACTGTAGCTAAGTAATGCTATTCCTACACCTACAGCTGACCCAAACCTTAACCTTAGTGGCCAAAAAGAAACATTCTGTCTCTTTAGGTTTTTCAAATAAAAGTTGCAGTTTGTAAAAAGAAAAAAGCAGTTTTCCTCTTGGGGACCAGCCAAATTCCTATCCTTGTGGAGACATTTGTGCCCCACTCTCTCTCTCTCTCTCTCTCTCTCTCTCTCTCTCGCTCTCGCTCTGTCTCTCTTATCTGGCACAAGACACTACAAGATAATTACAATGGTCTGACCTATTGAGAAGTAGCTACTACTGCACTGCAAACAAACAGAATAGCAGGGGCTCTCACACATGCTGTTGCTGTTGTGTGTGCGTGTGTGTGTGTGTGCGTATGTGTGTGCCTGGAGGCAGTCAGTGGCTGAACAGATGTGAGAAGAGCAGGTGGAAATATGAGAACTCTGCTCTGTAGTACAGGCCGAGACAACAACCCTACACTCCACGGATAACAACCGGTTCCAATCAAATTATAAGCATTCCACCATCTGAAATGAATTAATAATGCATACATAAAGATTGATATCTTAAGAGGCTGTTGGTCTCATTTGGTCTAAGCAGAAGCGTGAATTCAAGCTGATCACAATGTCTCTCAGTGAGCAGAGGACCACATGGTTTTAAACCATAACTTAAATATCCTTTAGTATGTCATTGGAAATGATCACCAGTACATATCATCATCTGATATCTAGACACTTACAAATTAATTACCAGTAATACGTCATTGATATGTTTGTCTTATCTATGTCTGTCAATGATCACTTTTTAATCATGATCACTATTTTTGGATTCCTCAATTAACTAAACATAACTGACTAAATTGACAAATATTAGACATACTTTTTAAATTTACGCGAATGCATTAAATCAGGCACATTTCTACTTGATTGCATGCTGTAACTATATAGTTTACCTGTGTTTATATTTAGCACTTAAAAGTTTAACACCCAGGTAATGTGTCTAAGCAGCAGTTTTATTGTGATTCAAAGAATTACACATTTGAAGGAATATTAGTTTATACTGTATAATGTGAAAAGAGGCTGTTATACATTGTTTTAAATTGATTAAAGAAGCAAATGTAAAAGCTATTCGACAGTGATTAATAATGTGGTTTCAGTAATCAAATCAGTATAACTGTAATAATCATTGTAGCCATTATTGTACAGCTAGTTTTTCCCTATAGGTGTGGAAGCGTAGGCTTTTTCTTCATGTGCATGTTCTAATGCATAAATACAGAATACAATGCAGGAGCATATACGTATATACAATGCTGTGCAGAAGTCTTTGGCACTCTATTTTTTATATTAATTTTGTCTTAGATGTTTATTTGATGACTTCTGCTTTATTGCGTGGTAAAACAATTTACCACAGTTTCGAAACATTACAACATCTGTAAGTCAGTAAAGAAGGTACCATATTATGTAATAGAAAATAATGAATGCTGGCTGTCAGGGATTACTTGAAAAATCATGAGCAAGTGTGAAAGGCAAACTTTCCAGAGGAACTGAGATAGATTCTCCAAGAAAAATTTACTAGCCAATGTTCTCATATAAAATGTACCTGAAACTGCTGATGTATTTTTAAAGTCAAAGGGTTGTCATAGCAAAAACAGTTTTTTACAGCATCTTTGCTGAACAGCATTTCTTTGCATGCACCTAAGACATAATATATATATATATATATATATATATATATATATATATATATATATATATATATATATATATATATATATATATATATGAACACCCACACACACTTGGCTCTCAGGGGAGGACAGCGTGGAGAATCCTTTTCCGCTTCTCCTTCTGCCAGCGTATGAGCAGGGGTCTGGCTGCTGTCACGGGCCTGTCTGCGCCTGAGCCTCTCCCTCCTCTCACAGCGTAATGGAGGATTTAGATAATCACATTACACCCCATTAAATATGATGCCACAGATAACACTGGCCTCACAATCAGAGGCACAACATAAGCAAATGGGGGAATGTGTTTCACCTACCCTAAGCCTGGAAAATCACATTCAATTCACCACTGCATTACTAACAAAAGGCCAGTGAAGGTTTCTGAATACAGTGCTACTGCATATCCAGCTTTGATCACGCCTGAGCAAAGGTTAGTGTTAAATGCAAGAAATTACATTATAAGCCAGTGTTGAATGTAAGAAATTATACACAAGTATGTTAAAACAAAGTGAGATGGGCTAGATACAGTAAAGTCATGAACAGCTTAGTAACCACACGGAAACTAACCTAAAAGTGACGCATGTCATTCAAATGTCATGCCATCAGATTCTGCTCCATTATGTTGCAGGTTGAAAGAGCTTTGGCTCCCAGTGTTCCTGGAACAGGCTCCAGACCCAGCGCAACCCTGATCAGGATAAAGCAGTTACCGAAAATGAATGAATGAATGAATTTAAATCTCAGACATTGGCTTTTTTGTATACTGCACTGTCCCATAAACTGTGAAGCTAATTAAAATCCTTTTTAACTTACTATTTCTTTAACTTCTATAATTCTACAGGTAACATACATACATACATCAGTAATCTCCACTCTTAAAGCAGAATGTAGGACCTTATAAAGGCATTCGCATGTATTTACTATTAGGCAATTTATTATTAATTAATAATAGACTGACCTGATTATAGATTAATGTAGGTTAATGCCATTTTTCAATTTGCCAACTACTGAAAACATAAACAAAGACATTTTCAGTTTTGGCACTGTAAAAAGAAGGTTCTTCACAAATAATAAATCTTCACTACCGTAAACACACCCTGAACTTTTAGTTCTGCTCATGAGTCAGGTTAACATATTTCGCTTTGTGACATAATGCTGATATAAATGGTATTCTTTCATGACTGCTGCAGCTTTGTTAAAAAAACAAATCATATTTCTGTATCTTTGCTAAAAGCAAACCTGTACTCGGTCCAAATCTCTATTGAAACTGTCTAGTAACTCTCTGTGTTGACTTTTTTTCTTCGTAGCAGGTGCTTGGGAGAAAAAAAAGACAAATGCTAGCTGTCAGGTGCTGTTGTGCACATGCATCTGATAGAACTGGTGATGCATTTTGGGATTTGGAGTCTGTCATATGATAATCCTCTAATGTGAAAATGCTGGATGGTGCACTGCAGGCTTCAATATATCAATATTGAATATGCTTCAGTATTAAATTTCACAAGTTTGTGTGGGCCGAATGAAATTACACAGCGTGTCTTTAGTTTGGTCCATATCTATAATTGGGTTGTATTTGCTCTGATTTTATTTAGCTTTAGATCACTATGACTTTGCAATTCTCAACGTTAATACCATGTAAATACACCGATGCTGTGACGCATAAACAAGAGCTGCAATGCTCCTGGCCAAGCCTTTAGTTGATTTCAAACAGGCTGAATCATGTTGAACATTGAATCCTCCACACATGAACAATAGGATTCTCCTGGTAGACTAATTCCTGGAGTGACAGAATGTCACCTCTTTTGTTTCCCTGCCTCTGGCTCGAGCTGTCTCTGTTGCAGGCTGTATGAGGATTGGAAGCTGCCATTGTGATGGATCTCTGGGCTTTGATGCAGCAGCTCCTCATGGAGCTGATCTTTCCCTCTGACCTTATTTACCTCAGCCCCAGGAGCTGGAGCTGGACCATCCCTAGGCGCCTTGTGCACATGCACACACACACACACACACACACACTCACACACACACATGCATGTATGCACACTCAAGCACACACACAGACTTATTGGATTTCCTCTCTGGTCCACGAGCTTTGATAAGGGCACCTGTCCACTCCAGGCTCCATCAGCACACAATAAAACACATGATGCCATGCTGGATGATCCCAGGCTCCTTAAGAGACGGAGCCAGAAAGAGTATGGAGTGTGTGTCAGAAAGAACGAAAGAAAGAAAGAAAGAAAGAAAGAAAGAAAAAGAAATAAAGAAACTCACCCTTGATACACAGGAGAAAACCATCAGGCTTTTTATCTCTTTAATTTCCTTGGCTGTGTTATTTGATTTATTCCACCGTAGGCGTCAGATGAATACGGCTTCCACTCAGCTACGCGTATTCTCAAGCAATAACATCGACATCTGTATTATCAACCCAAGAATACCCGTAGTCGAGACAGGAGCACAAACAGGGGCCACCGCCCTCCACCATCTATTTAGCTTTTTCTCTCTTTCACTCTCTGTTTTTCTTTGTTTCATCTCTCGTTGCTCTCGAGGTTCCTCTAGATGGTGGGAGGGCAGGAAGAATGAAAGATTTGGAAGCAAAATCCAAGGTCTGAAAAGAGGAAAATAAAGAAGCGTTTTAAATAAATGGAGCCATTCCAATTTCTAAATGAACTAATAACTTGAAGCAGCTTTCAGCCTGCAAAACCTTAATCCTTCTTAATAAGTAAAGATGAATAAACATGTAGAAGTAAAGGAAGTAAAGTCAAGATACACATAATACAGACTGCACACATACTCCTTGGGAATAAATATTGTAAAATTATTTCAAATTAATGACGCATCATACTATTTTTTACAGCTTCTGTGAGATTTACTGAGGTTGTAGGGTTATAGAAGGCAATCTGTCATTTTAACCTGAAATGATTTGTCCTACAGGAAAAGCAGAATAACCCACAAAGAGCAATATTTGGAGCTGTATGAGTAATTTTTTAAAATACTCAGCAAAATATAAATAATAAGGCAATTACATACAGTAGTCAGTAGATACAGTCAAGTGCGACATAAGGAACAAAAGAAAGAATCAGCTAAGCAGCTTGTGTAATATTTGCCAAAACTTTTTTTTTTTTTCCATATTTATTATAACACTGCCACTACCAGATTTCATACACTGCTGGTCTGGTGACTGAGAATGACATGGCAAAACATCATCATGTTAATTTTGCTTGTTTCCCTGTTGCAGGATACATCTCCATTTTCTTTTTAACTTATTAGAATTAGTCTGTACGTAGAATAGAGCTATATATCCATTTGTTTCCATTTACAACCATGGGGAATAAAAACATTACCTCTCAAATGCAGATACGTTAATATTAATTTGACTGGAAAATAGCTTCGTTAAAAGCTGTGGGAAAGTTTGTTAAGGAAGACAGGAACATATACTATTTGCTAAACAACAAAAGGTGAGAAATATTTTTTTTTATTTATCCTGTAATCACGTATGGTTTCATGGGAATGAGTGAATGGAAATTCACACATGCCCACCTACAACCAGGAGGGCTGATGAGGACAACACACTGCCTCCCCTACTCATCACGATGCCAGCTTGGCACAGTTGAGTACCACAGTCGCCTCTCGTGGGCAGACAAAAAAGAGAGAGGAGGAAAAAGGGAGAATAAAGCTTCAGGCAGGAGCTAAATTCAGCCGCATATTTAACCACTGTGTGCAAATAAAGTTGTGACATCCAGAATTTAGTGTTTGCAAGTATCTTAACCCCAGGCATTGTCAACAACTATTCTGGCATTTAGCTGTGAGTGCGACTCACGCGTAAACTCACACATCACACAATCACATGCAAGCACACACGCATGCAAACACGCACTTCACTGGGTGTGCAGGATACACTGACAGCACACTACTGAGACAGAGAAATATAAAAAAAGAGAGACGGAATAGAATTTGACATATGCCCATTCTGAATGCCCCGACTGAACTCATTTTCTGAAGAATTCATGCAGGTCTTCTTCATTCATCTGTAAATCAATGCAAAAGGAAAACTCCTTTCCCTGCATTGAGCAGAGCTAAAATATCAAACCATAACAACAGACGCAGCTTGAAAAGCAACTTGTGTGCATCCTGAAAAACACATCTTTTTAAAGGGTTAGACTTCTACAAGAAACACTCACGCTCATGAAAAGGTTACATTAAAGGCAGAACCAAAAATATGTCAGCTTCTTTGTAATGCTGAGCCACAGATTCCCCTTTACCTTCATCTCTCTCTGTCTTTCAGTAAAGACCGTAGACTCTTTTGTGTGTGTGAATATGTGTGTGTGTGTGTGTGTTTGAGTGCTGCTATAAGACTTTGTCGGTTAAAAGCTGCAAATGTGGCAACTTTGATGATGCTGAAACAACATATTTAAGCAAAAGACTTCATAGGACTGCTGTAAAAACTTGCTAGGTATACATATTTACAAGAACAAATTGCCGAACCTCTACAAAGACATACGTTTGGTCTTATGTATTTCTAGTCAAATGTAAATTTCATATTTCTGATATATTCATACAAGTGATACTGACGGCAAGAAATTTGGAAGGAATAGAAATGGATGGAGTACCTTAAAAATCACCATTTAAAAAAAACAACATTATTTTCACCAGTTTAATTAGAGTTCGACACATAATTTTGTCTATGGCAATATTCAAGTGACAGTGGTACTGGAATATTTGTTAAAAAGATCATATATCATCAAATTATAGACAGGGGATATAATTTGGCATGCAGAAACTAGTATTTGGAAACATGAAAACAGAAGTGATTGCTTGCTTCTTGCTGGAATTATCTACATTCCAATAAGTGAAACCCACAAGTGGTGAAAAGATCTCGACCATAGAATATGCTGGGGTGCCTAATAGGGACAAAATCGCAATTATATTGCTATATATTGTAATTGAATTTGCCTTGTGCTGTATTAAAACACAGTGTTAAGCCCTTGAGGTGGTATAAAGACTGTATTGCTATAACCAAAATTATTTTCATTTGTAATATTATGCTGTAAAACCATCCATAGAAATGCTCATGAATAGTGAGGATGGTGAAGATTACAGTGTATGATAATAAAAAAGACTAAGCTATACACAGCCACTTTAACAGGAACACCTGTACACCTGCTCATTCATGTAATTATCCAATCAGCCAATCATGTGGCAGCAGCGCAATGTATAAACTCATGCAGATACAGGTCAAGAGCTTCAGTTAATTTTCACATCAAACAACAGAATGGGGGGAAAAATGTGATCTTAGTGACTTTGACCATGGAATCGGTGCCTGTTGATCTTCTGAGAATTTCACACACAACAGTCTACACAGTTTACACAAAAAACATTGAGTGACTGACAAGTTCCGCGGGTGAAAAACGCCTTGTTGATGAGAGAGGTCAGAGGAGAATGGCCAGACTGACAGAAATACTATGGTAACTCAAATAACCACTCTTTACAACTGCGGTGAGCAGAAAATGATCTTAGAGCGCACAACACACCGAGGTGGATGGGCTACAGCAGCAGAAGACCACATCAGCTTCCACTCCTGTCAGCTGTATATATCTATATCTATATATACATATATAAAGTTGTGTTTCTCTGTTAGATGGGTTATGCGAAGGTGAAGTTTAGGGCCACACATAGCACCAGGATCACAGATGTCAGGTCTGCAGCCCAAAGGCTCCCCTGTTCCCTCATGCTACATCAATTATTTACAATGTTTATCTGTGCAATTTGAGGGCTGCTGCAATTTGAAGCAAAGCTGTTCACAAATTGGTTGAAGCAGAAACTTGAGGCTGAATTCCTTAAAAAAAAAAAAAAAAAAAGACCTGGGTGAAAGACGCATTGTCTGTTTTTATTGTCTTTACGAACCACTGTTCTAATGAAATGTTACAGGTTACAGTATAGCCAAAACACACCGGATACTCTGATTTACATCAGCTACTTTCTATTTTTAGCAAGTATGCACAAAAATGTTGAATTATTTTATAATTTATTATTTTACAGAAGTTCTAGAGAAGTAACGGACAACATCCGGCCACCCCATTTCCTATCCTCATTACTCTCTGATGTCTCATTGCAGTACACAAAGAATCATGAAAGCATGAATTAGGAAAAACAGAAGAATAACAAACTCTTTCAACTGTAGCTTATGTGTTCAATAACGTCAGGCATAATTGAGCCCGCATGGACTGTTCTAATCGCAGCCGCTGAATTGAAACAGGCGCTAATTAAGGGTTCAGCCAATAGACACCTTGAACAGGTGAAGCGGAGGAAGCTCAACTGTGAAAACAGAATGCTAGATTCTCTAGCAACCCAGGAGGTCTCGTGTGGAATGCGAGGGATAGGAAAAATGCTTTTTGTTGAGCGCACACAAAGATGCATGCACACACATACACCTCTCTCTGCAGATTTCTCTTTTTTTTTTTTTTTTTTTTTTTTTTTGGAACGCCAAAGCTGGCATTTAGCGGAACACAAGCCGAGAGAGGATACAGGGAAGCCAATTACCAGACAGATGTCAATGTATGCACTACAATACTAAAGGGAGTCCAATTACCACACAGCTGTTCTGTTTTTCTTTCCCTCTCCCACTCCCTCGCTGCCTTCCCATATTCCCCCTTCTCTCTCTCCCTCTCTCTCTCTCTCTCCCTCCAGCTCCCTTTCTTTATTGCTCCTCCTGTTACTCTTCCTACCTTACCTATTACCCTCTCTTTCTCTCTGTGTCACCCACCCCCACCCCTTCTTCATGCCAAATGGAAAGGGTGAGGATGTCAATCTCCACACTCAAATGCAAGCAAGGCTGTGTGTGTGTGTGTGTGTGTGTGTGTGTGTGTGTGTGTGTGCATGTGCATGTGTGTGTTTTAGAGAGAGAGAGAGAGAGAGAGAGAGAGAGAGAGAGATTTGTTGTGGGGGGGTACACACACACACACACACACACACACACACACACACACATCAGAACCAAGGACAGCTCCCAGAGGAGGAATCTCACTACTGGTTTGCTGGTTGCTTAACAGGAGGCTCTTATGCCTTGATACACACGTGTGCACACATACATAAGCAGCCATTAATGTGGGAGCACGCACACACCCACACATCTGCCACACATACACTACTACTTTCTTTCCTCTTTTTTCCTCTCACTTCCTCCCTCTGTGTTCATCTCTTTTGCTCTAAATTGGACCTGTCTTCATTTAGATCTTTTGGATCTATTAATTATCCTATTTTCTGCTCTGACCCCCCAATTTTAGACTACACTAAGAAATGATTACTGATTAGCAATTCAGTATTCAAAAATATCTAATCACTCTTTTAAGCTGAAAAAAGTACGTTTCTGACTCAAAGTTTTAAGGTGATATGATTACTTGGACATTTGCACAATTGAAATCGGAGTCCACCCTTTAATTCTAGAGAACTAGAAAGACACTTCACAAAGTCAATTTCATTTCCACTGAACGAATCAAGTAAGCACAGACCTTCCTACCGTCAGTCAGCTCATTTGTTGTATTCCTAAAGAATTAGATTCACTCAGTTCCACTGAGAAATTATGCCATATCCAGATGTTCTTGCAGAGCTCAATATAGCTGTACTCAAAGCTTGGTACGCTTTTAGCTCCGGTATGCTGTGCTTTCCTTTCTGCATTCACAGAAAAGCTGTATTTAAGCAGAGTCAAAACAGTGAACTGAACTGAATTGAGCATTTGAATGCCTTTTGTCTATATCTAAATCTGCTTTTCTCTTTCGGTCTATTACAAAGAACAATCTGAGAGTACGCAGGAAGGCAAGGGACTGCCAGAAGCTAGAACACAGAGAGAGAGAGAGAGAGAGAGAGAGAGAGAGAAAGAGAGCGTGTGTGTGTGTGTGTGTGTGTGTGTGTGCGTGTGTGTATGCGCTTATTCTCTCCCCCTCCCTTGATCAATATGAATCTAACTGAGCAAGGAAGGAGTTCAGAGAGTTCATCTTCACCCTGCCATGCCTACAGGCGCACACGCCACCACACACTGATCACACCATGCCACCTCTCCCTCTGTTTCTCTTTCTAACTCACTCGTTCATTCATTTCTCTATACCTACCTTATCTCATCACCTCTCTTTTCTACACCCCTGCTTTCACTGCTAGTTATCTATGAACTAAGTAGGCTGAAGTAGAAAAAAAAAACATTGCAAAAGAAGGCTATTTGAGAAAAACGCCCTAATCCAATAGCATTCATCCTCTGCGACCCAAACAAACCATCTGACCATCTGCCACGTATCCATATCATAGGGCAGAGTAATATGATCCCGTGCACCCTTCTGGCCAATTTCAAGTGTTATGAACAGAACGGGCCACTTGCTTACTTACCGCTGCGGTTCCAGAACAGGCCAGTGGTCAGAGCTCATCTGAATGACAAGCTCATATGAAGCTGTATATGGAGTCTCACAGCAAAATCAAAAGGGACTAGACAGAATATGCTGATGGACTAAAATAAAGTATGAACAGACCTACACGTTTCATTTACAATGTCCATCACTATGCCTAGCCCAGACTATCCGGCATAATCTGCTCTCTTTTGTTTGTTTAGCAGGTAGTTGGATTTGACCTGCTGGAGTTTACCTAGGCCACTCTCAGAAATAAGAGGAGCATATGGTTCCTCGTCGCTGGAGTCGGACCGTTACAGGTACATCTTTTGTACCTTTAGTATGTATCCTTATACCTTAATCATTTAAGGTGCAGAACTGAACCTTAAGGACTGGACCCTAACTTCAGCAAAACATAGCACACCTTCTCAGGTAAAGGTGCAAAAGATGGACCATGCAGGAAACAAGGAAAAGTCCAGTTTGGTATATATTTCTGAGAGTGTAGTGCACACTAGGTGTAGTGCACAGTGAGAGTGCAGAGGGTTGAGGAGCGGCGGAAGGCGCATTGAGCACTGAGCGCTCGGCTACTCTCATGGAAAACGAGTAGTGAATACAGCACTCAGCCCGAATACAGATCAGCG